>NW_027182257.1:6905382-7060147 GCF_029961685.1 Aristolochia californica
TTCTCAAACTTTGTCTATTGAATATGTCAAATCTCAACATGCATTTAATTTGAAATCATTTATTTGAGATTAAATTGAGTTTTAAATTACCGTGGTAGTATCCCCTAGGATTTGGTGTACTTTTAGTGCCCATCTTGCTACGAATGGTGGACAAAATTTTATGAGTGACTAGTTTGGTGAGAATGTCTACAACTTGGCTCTACGAAGTTATATGCTTGAGAGAAAAGATGCATGTTTGGAATTTTTCTCATATGAAGTGGCAATCTACTTCAATATGCTTTGTTCTCTCATGAAAGACTGGATTCGATGTGATATGTATTGCTGCCTGATTATCACAATATAAATCCATATGAGCTTCTTTGTACAATCCCAGTTCAGTGAGAATGGATCTGATCCATAGGAGTTCACTAATTGTGTGTGCCATGGCTTTGTATTCTGATTTTGTACTAGACCGTGAAACTACATTATGTTTCTTGCTTCTCCATGTAACCAAGTTTCCTCCAACCATCGTACAATATCCCGAAGTAGATTTTCTGTCATTTGGGGATCCAACCTAGTCTGCATCTGAGAATCCTTTGATGTTGAAGTGACCATGATTTTTATAGAGAAGCCCTCTTCCTGGAGCTCCTTTAAGATACCGTAATATCTGGCCTTGTTACACCAAGGTAAATAAGTTTTCCGACTAACCTTTGTTATTTTTCAATAGCTACCTCTTCTCCAGTACTTGCACATAATTTTGTATTTGGGTCCATAGGAGTTTCTGCTGGTCTGCTTCCCATCATTCATGTCTCCTCCAGTAGGTCAAGAACATACTTCCTTTTGGATAGTACAATTCCATGTCTGGATTGTAGTACTTTAATCCCAGAAAATATTTGAATAGTCCAAGATCCTTTGTCTTAAATTCAGCACATATCGTTTCTTTTGTTTTCTTGATGCCCTCAAGATTACTACCGGTTATAATAATATCATCAACATATATTGCCAGAATTACCATGCCTTTAGGTGTGTCTTTAATAAATACCGAGTGATCTTCAGAGTATCTATGAAATCCAGCCCGTATGAGGGTTTGGCTAAACTTTTCAAATAATGCACGAGGAGATTGTTTTAGACCATACAAAGATTTCTTTAGTTGACATACTGACTCTCCCTCAACCACATACCTAGGTGGTTGCTACATATAAATTTCTTTTTTAATGTCCCCATTCAGAAAAGGCATTTTTTACATCAAGTTGATATACCTACTAGGAAGAATTAGTAGCCAAAGATAATAACACACGTACTGAGTTCATTTTTGCCACTAGAGAGAAGGTTTCCTCATAATCAATACCATAACATTGTATATAACCTTTAGTAATGAGGCGAGCCTTCAACCATGCAACGGACCCATTCGAATTGTGTTTTATAGTAAAACCCGATTTGCAGCCGACGGGTTTCTTATCTGATAGAAGAGGAACTAGAGACCATGTCTGATTTTCATAAAGTGCTTGCATTTCTTCATCCATCACCGCCTTCTACTCTAGATGTTTGAAAGCCTCCTGATAGGCCTGTGGAATATAATAGGCTCGATCACTTGAGTGAGAAGGGAATGAAAGTGCTTCAATCCAAAGGGATGCTAACAGGGTTGAAAACTATAAATAACAGTTTGTGTTAAGGCCGTATTTTCGGCAAGCAGAAAAGTGTTAGCTTTTCTAAGGCTGGAAACGAGCAAAAGATAATAAAATTGGATTTAGTTCACACAGATGTGTGGGGACCTTCAATTGTTACTTCCCCTGGTGGTTCTAACTACTATGTGACATTTGTTGATGATGTAAGCAGAAAGGTATGGTTTTATTTCCTAAAAAAATTATGATACCTTTAATACCTTCAAGAGATGGAGAACAATGGTTGAGAATGAAATAAATTTGAAGGTGAAGTACTTGCAGTCAGATAATGGGGGAGAATATGTAGATGATGATTTCAATTAGTAATGTGTCGATAATGAAATCATGATGAAGAAGACCATTCCTGGAAAACCTCAACAGAATGGTGTGGCTGAGAGGATGAATGGAACTTTGAACGAGCATGCAAGGAGCATGAGATTACATGCAGGATTGCCAAAGATATTCTGATCTGAGGCTATTAGCACTTCTACCTATTTGATCAACAGAGGTCCCTTAACACCATTGGATTGCAAAATACCAAAAGAGGTCTAGAGCAACAAAGTGATAAACCTTTATTTCTTGAAATTTTTTGTGTTGTGTTTCTTATATTCACATAGATTCTACTGCTAGAAGTAAACTTGATGCCAAATCTAAATTATGTTTCCTTATTGGCTATGGTGGTATCGAGTTTGGTTATCGCTTTAGGGATGTGTTATGGTCCCAGATCTGACACATGGATTCGTAGGGAAGAAGAAGAAAAAGATGAAAAACAAGCCAAAGGGAAGCTTGAAAACCCTAGGTTCGTTAAGGAGAACGCACACCCCTAAGCTCGTTGAGGAGAACTCAAAACCCTGTTTAACCTAAAATCAATGTTTGTCTTTCTCATTACTCTTACCCCTTAAATAGGGTTGACCCTTACAAGGTTTAAGATAAAATATTATAAAAATACCCCTATAAATGAAATATTCCAAAAATACCCATGTGTCTTAAAAATGAAATAAAATAAAGTAAATTAAAAAAAACAATTAAAATAATAATATTATTGCGTGCATAATAGGATGACCAAAGTCGTAAGGTTATTAGGAGCAAGGACGTGATCTGCAATGAAGGTTTCTTGTATAAAGACATATTGAGAACATAGTCTGAGAGCACAAGTGATAAAGCCAAGAAGTCTGAAGTGATTTAGTTGAGAGATCTTCCAGCTATTGAGGTGGAGAATATTGCTCAGAAAGACCAGGAGAACATACCCCCCATAAGTAAATCAAAACATTCTGGTGACTGAACTCTGGAGATCTGCCAGAACTAGCAGACCGCCATAGAGGTACTCCGTTGCACTTAATTATATTTTGTTGACTGATAAAGGTGAAGCAGACAGTTATGAGGAAGTCGTGCAAGTTGATGAATCAACCAAGTTGGAGCTGGCCATGCAGGATGAGATGGATTCATTGTTATCCAATCAGACATGGCAGTTGATCGAGCTACCAAAAGGAAAGAAGGCCTTGCAGAATAAATGGGTGTACTGAATAAATGATAAACATGATGGCAGCAAGAGGTACAAGGCAAGACTGGTGGTAAAGGGCTTTCAACAAAAAGAAGGCATTGATTATACTGAGATTTTCTCTCCAATAGTGAAATTGACTACTATTAGAAGAATGCTTGGACTAGTGGCAAATGAAAACCTGCACTTAGAGCAGTTGGATGTAAAGACGACCTTTCTTCATGGTGATTTGGAGGAAGAAATTTACATGATGCAGCCACATGGTTTCAAAGCACAAGGAATGGAGAAAATGGTGTGCAAACTTCAAAAGAGCTTGTATGGTCTTAAACAAGCTCCAAGACTTATAAGGAGTTTAACACCTTCATGAGTAGTAATGGTTTCTTGAGATGACAAGCAGATCATTGCTATTATGTGAAGAAGCTTTATGACACCTACATCATTCTACTGCTATAAGTTGATGACATGTTGAAAGCAGATGCTTACAAACAAGAAATAGATAATTTGAAAATGGAGTAGTCCAAGAAGTTTGCAATGAAGGATTTGAGTGCTACAAAACAAATCCTTGGGATGAAGATTACTAGAGATATTGATTTCTTGAAACTGTCACAAGAAGAATATGTGAAGAAGGTGCAGAACAGATTCAACATGAATGATGCAAAAGCAGTGAGTACTCCTTTGGCTAGTCACTTTAAGCTATCTAAGGAGCAATCACCTTCTACAGAGCAGGAGCGAACCAACATAGGCAACATGCCTTATGCTTCTGCTATTGGCAATCTCATGTATGTCATGGTGTGTACTAGACCAGACATAGCTCATGTTGTGGGAGTTGTGAGCAGATATATAAGTAATCTAGGTAAACAACAATTGGAATATGGATCCAGCCCACACGACCAAGGAAAACCCACATATCTAAGAGTGTTGGAAGATGAACCCAAACCCATAAGAAGTAGGACCCACCATGATTACCATGAGCTATCATCCTTATCACATAAGTTGGAAGATCAAGAAGGACTCATAAAGATAACCACAAGCTGGTTGGAAGATCAAGAAGGACTCACAAAGATAACCACAAGTTGGTTGGGAGATCAAGAAGGACTCACAAATGCATCTTTATCTTATGGTCAAGTCCTAGAAGAGTTCTAGTTTGAATTATGTTTGTCTTTTATGTATATTGAGTTATTTAATTATGTTAGGACTTATCTTTAATTTTTGGATTTTGGGTGTAATTGGGACAAAGGTAGTTTTATTGTAATTGGACTCTACTAGTTTCCTATATCTGATTATAATATTGTTAATGAAGTCAATGAAGTATTTCTCTTTTCCATAAATTCAACTTAACATTGGGAAACAGTGACGTGGATGCTCAGGTATTTGAGAGGCACTGCAAACTCAACCTTATGTTTCAGAAAGTCAGACTTGGGATTATAGGGTTATGTAGATGCTAACATGGCTGGAAACATTGACGGCAGAAAGAATACCACTAAATATGTATACATATTGGGTGGTACAACAGTTAGTTCTCAAAGTTGCAAAAGATAATTTCTCTTTCCACCATTGAAGTAGAATACATCGTTGTGACCGAAGCCAGCAAAGAGATGGCATGGTTGCAGTCTTTTAGGGGAAAATTAGGTCTCAAGCATGGGAAGAATGTGTTGTATTGTGACAGTCAGAGTGCTATTCATTTAGAAAAGAATCTTGTTTATCATGCCAGAACAAAGCACATATAGTGTGTTATCACTTCATCAGATCAGCTCTGGAGGATGGAATCTTGGCTCTTGAGAAGATTCAAGGAAGTCAAAATCTGATAGATATATTAACAAAGAATATTACGATCGAGAAACTAAAGTTGTGTTCAGCTTCAATTGGATTTTTCTCTGAGGATTGAGAAGTTGTTGTTGTTGCAGAGGAGATATTGATGATGGATTAGTCTCTCGGGGTTGTGGGGGCGGCGCCCCCTGTTATGGTCCTGGGTTAAGTACTTATGTCTTCCGCTCCTAACAGGCCGGTCTTTTGGGTAGTATTGGCTAGGTGCTTAACATTTGGTATCAGAGCAGGCGCTACGTCCTGACTTCGAGTCCCAGCGGCCGCGTGCGCAGGTGGACCGCAAGCCCCTGGCGTGACCCCTGACCCGGTCGCGTTGCTGTGTTAATGCCGCCGTGGTCGTCGGCTCGGGCGGGCGGGGTGTGATGTTATGGTCCTGGGTTAAGTACTTATGTCTTCCGCTCCTAACAGGCCGGTCTTTTGGGTAGTATTGGCTAGGTGCTTAACACCCCCACTTGGTCCACGATATATTAACTGTTATTTCATTAAGGGCAGTTTAGAAATTTTACTCTTGTATTGCGGTTGCCCTAATTTTCTCTTTATAATTGAGGGGAGCCGCTATTAGGGTTTAATCATCTTAATCTGAGGAGCATCTCAAGTTGCAACCCGAGATGTTAGAGAGACACACCTGTAAGTGTGTGCTTTCTCTTGTAAAGTATTTCATCTTCATAGTGAATCACTGCAACAGCGGAAGATAGGATGTAGTCACACCTTGAGGCGAACCTATATAAATATTTTTGTGCTTTTCGTGCTTTTTTTTTTGCCTTCTTTTGCATTTATTATTATTGCTCTTGTTAGTTTGGAATTATGTCGTCTAATTTCTAAAAGGATGTACCTACGTTGAGAGTAGTATGCCATTGTGATACGGAACAACCTCAACTCCAAGGAAGTAAGAAAGAGAGCCAAGATCTTTCAGAGAGAAATGATGAGTGAGCCAATAAAAAAATTGGGAAATATGATCATCACTATTACCAATAATAATAATAATATCATCGACATACACCTGTAGAAACAGAACATTCTTGCCATTATTGAAAGTAAATAGGGAAGTATCAGAGTGAGAATTCCTAAAACCTAGACTTGTAAGAAATTGACTTAGTTCATGATACGAAGCCCATGGAGCCTATTTGAGACAATAGATAACTTTACGAAGTTTTTAGATATAGGTTGAATGTTTTGAATCAACAAAGCCTTGAGGTTATGCCATATAAATATTTTCTGAGAGCTGGCCTTGAAGAAAGGCATTGTTGATATCAAGTTGTTGAAGGGCGCAACCATTGCAAACTGTAATACTATGTACAAGTCTCTCGGTGGTGACCTTAACAACTGGGTTAAAAGTCTCATGGTAATCCACACCTGGCCATTGATGAAATCCTTTCCACAAGATGAGCTTTGAAGTGCCTTTTGATTCAAAAAATCCACTTATAACCAACAAGATTAGTGATACCATTAGGAGGGACTAGCTCCTATTTCCCATTATGAGCAAGAGCATCATATTATTTAGACATAGATCAACACTAGTTATGATTTTTTAGGGCTTGAGTCTTGGAAGTAGGTTCAAGGTTGGTTGGTTTGGTTTTTGAATTAGTTTACGGATATTGTTTTTGGCCTGAATGGTCATGTGATGTTGGGTGGTAGATTGTGTTTTAATGAGTGGATGGGTAGGTGATGGTTGAATGGGTCGTGGTTGCCTCATAGTTTCTATTTGAAGTGTTTAGAAGTCAGTTGTGGTGACAAAGTTGATGAAATAGTAAGCATAAGGGGAATCCAAATATCTATGGTGATGGAGGTGGGACGTGTTAGGTGATTATTGAGGGAGGTGTATATGAAGACTAACTCTACAAACTAGACATGACGGGAAAAAATATTTTTGAAGTTGATGGGTCAAAACTCAAGTAAGCACTTTGAGATAAAGAGTAACCAAGAAATACACATGGTTTAAACCTTTGATCAAGTTTGTGAGATGTATATGGATAAAGCCAACAATAACATAAACAACCAAAAATCTTTACTTTAGAATAATTTGGCGTTTGGTGAAAAATTAACTCATAGGAAGATGATAGATTGAGTGTAGGGGTTGGCATCTTGTTTATTAAGTAGACAGTAGAGCCAAATGCATGGGACCAAAAAGTAATTGGAAGGGAGGCATGAGAAAGTAAGGTGTGACCAATTTTATGATGATGTCGTCTTTCTGAGTAGCCATTGTGTTCAGGAGTATGGGGTGGAGTGGTTATGTGAGAGATGCCATTTAAAAAAAGGTAATCTTCGAGGCCCATATATTCTCCCCCATTGTTTGAATAGAGTGTGATGATTTTTCTTTTGAAGTAATTTCCCACAATGGTTTTTTAATGGGGAAAACTTCCTAAACTTTTAGATTTTCATTTGATTGGGCAAAACCATATGTATTTGGTATAGTGAGCAATGAGAATGACATTGTATTTGAAACAATTCTTGTGACAAAACTAGAGAAGTCCATAAGTCATAAAAAAATAATTTCGAGTGGTTGTGTAGAGATAAGAGATGAAGTTGAGAAGGGCATCTTATGACTTATTGCAAAGACATGAATGACATGAAAACTCTTTTGGCATAAGAGTAGAAAATTTTAAATGATAACTAGAAAGAATGTGTGTCAAAATGGGAAGAGTGGGATGACCCAATCGATGGTGCCAATTGGATAATGTGGTTTTGACTTGAGAAAATGCAAGAATTAGAGAAGATATAGATTTACGAGCCGACCATTCATACACTCTATCTCTAGTGTTGCCTGTCATACGGATTGCCCCTGTGTGAAGATCATTCTCATGAAAGGAAGATGAAAAAAATTCAATGGAAGTATTATTAGTAGTGCAAAATTGAGAGATAGAAATTAAGTTCTTTTTCAAGGTTGGTACGCAAAGAACATCATTCAATGTAAATGAAGTACCCAACGTGGGTTATGGAGAGACCAGTGTCATTGCCAATCATAACATCATCAGATCCTAACATAGGGTATTTGAAGAGATAAATTGCTCAAGTATTTTGTTTCATGGTGAGATGTTCCACTATCAAGTAACCAAGCCAGACTGTTGGAGGTGACATTAGCAGCATAATGAGCATAACCAACCAGTTCTGTTGGTCTAAATTAAATGAGTTTGACCCAGACCTGGATTGAACCAGTTCTATTTTGAAGTCTCTAAGTTTGTTGGTCCCAAAGTTGGTCTGAAACTCTTCTTCTTCTCAAGTGGAAGTATCACAACCGAAGATGGTGATTGCATATACAAATCAACGAGAACTATTGTCATGGCTATTTAAAATTCAACATCATCTCCAACAAGAAAGGATCCCTTATCGCGACCTTCTCGTACAAAGACAAGGACAAGAGCTTGACCTTCAAGCTCTCAAAGGCTCCATTAAACTACGGCCGGATCGTGCCTGCATACACGAGCCTCCAACATAGAACACACCACCGTCCTCAGAGTGGTTGTATGAGATGATTTGTGGAGTGCAAAAGCTCCTCTCTCACTTCCTCCTCGCATTGAAGGAATAGATGCTTGGCCTGTACAAAGCATTCCCAGAATCACACTCATCATAGACTTGAAGCAGAGTGGTGGTGATGTGAAAGAGGAGGCAATGACATATTTGCCAAGGACCGTAACCTAGAAGGAGGAATCATAGATGGATCCAATAAAGATTACACTGACGAGTGATAAATCTTGTTATTGGTAGTCGAAGAAGGAAATTCTTGGGCCAAAGAAATTTTAATCAGAATAGAAGGATAGAAGAGTTTGACAATCCGAGTGGCAGCTGGTGAGATACAAAGTGTTTTGGGTGTGTTTAGAGTAATTGCATTAGGCTATGGACTCCTTTTAGCTAGAGCCAACAAAAGAAGTGATTACGAAAGCCATATTGACCCTCCTCCTTTACTTGTTGCTGAGGTTTTGGAGCTTGCAGGTAAACATCCAACTAGAAAGGAACTAGAAAGATAATCCTCGTAATCACTACAACAAAAACAACTTTAGCCAACAAAAAACCTAGCAACAAAATTAAATTTGCTAGGAGAAGAGGACTTCAGCCAATGAATTTTAAATTCACTGTGAAAGATCTAAAAGGTCGGAAAATAATATTTCTCCTACCGAATTTCATATTCCATTGAGAAAGTTCTCCTCAACGAGCTCTAATTCTTCCCTTTTCTCCTTTTCTCTTTTCCATTTACTGAAACCAAGCCTAGCACAGTAGTGTTGAACTCGTGCACTGATTTCTGGGTTAAACCTTCAAGCACAAGCCTAGCACAACGGTGTCGAATTCGTCCACTCAGCTCTGGATTCATCTTCCCAATGTCATGTTACAAGATCCATGATCAGGGAGCGTAACATCTTAGTATCAGAACAGGGTAACATGGGGGAGGTATCCAGCTGTTACGGTCCCGGGTCATGGATCGAGTAACACAGCGTGGGATTTGAGAATCCAGCACTTGTACCGAGTTGCCAAATCTAACTGTGCATAGATTTTTAAATTCTCCCCCAGTCATCCCTGGTCTCCCTTTTTCTACTTGAGTAACCCATAACATGGCTTCATCTGTCATATGGAAAGAGGCTAGTTGCACCTTATCCCATTCAGTAGTTCATTGGTTCAAAAAAAATATTTCACATCTATGCAACCAAATTAAGGGATCAACTGAACCATTGAAAGAGGGAAACTCTAACTTGGTGTACTTGGAACTGTGCCTCCATGCTGGGGTCCCTAGACAGCAGTGTGCCCAGGCCACTACTCCCCTCTTCTGTGATATGGTTGAGCAACCTCTCTCGCCTCTGGGCTCTGATGTCTCTCTGCCCTCAGCTCAGTTAGCATGCTGATGACTCGGCTCATCACTTCTTCCAAACCACAAACCTTCCCCAACACTGGTTATGCTGTTTCAAGGCTATCTTCTATCTTTTGTATCCTGATTTGGATTTCTTCGTTGCTGAGAGTATCCCCCATGTTACCCTGCTCTGATACCACGTTGTTACGGTCCCGAGTCATGGATCGAGTAACACGGCATGGGATTTGAGAATCCAGCACTTGAACCGAGTTGCTGGACTCGATAATGAGGGTTAAAGTTCCATTCTTTGATTGATCTTCCACACGTGATCAATTCCCCTTTTGATGTATCCACTCTAGTGCTAAAGTTATAGCTAGATAGGAATTAATTCACATAGAGAAAGGACTGGTAGAAATACCTTCTGTTGCTCACGAAAACCAGGGTTTCAACCCAGGTTTGGTTGTTGCTCGTGCTAGGATTGAAGGCCTAGCTTAGATGTAGCTCTTGGCTCACATTGGTGGACGTGGATGCTAGATTTCCGTGATGCTTCCAAGCTAGGAAGGGATGCACTAGACCTTCACGTGGAAGAACCAGAAAACCCTTCCTTTTGTGCTCGTCAAGCAAGTTCGAACCCTTGCTGGTTGTTGACACTGAGAAGGAGGGAAGACCTTCTCTTTGGGCTCGAAAATGGGGCAGGAAGCTCCTCTTCCAGCTATGGATGATGGAGGATGAAGATGGATGGCAATGGAGGGTGAAGGATACGTTGGATTTTTGGAGTAAACCCTAAACTCGAGATGAAGAGGTGATCTCAGCCTGTTTACACTAGGTTATTCTAAAATCTCAGAGCTTACATATTTCATTCATTCTTTCCTTTAAATAGATCATGTCATGGATTTTTAGGGTTAGGGTTAAATAATTCCCATAATACCCCTACATATAAAAGTAATTAGAAATAACTCCTACTTAAAACAATATAAGAAATAAATCCTACTCAAAATAATATAAGAAATAAATCTTATTGAGTGAGTTGTTGTTGCCTCATTCGTTGTGTGATTCGGGTGCTATTGAGTCCACAACACCAGCAGTGAGGAGCTGAAAACAATAGCCAGAGAGATGCACACAATGAATGATGAACGAATGGCATCAAGAGAGACCAGATTAGAATAGCAATGGAACAACAGGATCGAACAACAGATGGAGCAAATCAGGAGTAGGGTTTCCGAGATAGTGGCTAGATTAAATCGGCCCCCAGACACCACACGAAGGATGGAAGATAACTCTCATAGTAGAGGGGGAGAGCAGCAAGATGGGGGCACTGGTTTATTGGCGTAGGGTGGAGGGTCAGTAACCAGGTACACAAAACTAGACTTTCCTACCTTCTCCAAGTCTGTCGACCCCTTAATTTGGTTACATAGATGTGAAATTTTTTTTAGCAGAATTTGATAAGGTGGGTCTGGCCGCCTTCCACTTGTTGGATGAAGCGCAACTATGATTTCATCAAGTGGAATTGGAGAGATTGGTCTTTGATTGGGAAGAATTTAAAGAACTTTGCTCTACAAAGTTTGGACCGCCAGCATACAGCAACCCATTGGGAGACTTGGTCCTGTTAAGACAAACCGGTTTGGTGGAACTTTATCAAAAACAATTTCAGGAAAAGTTAGATCGAGCAAGCCACATGGTTAGAGTAGACCAGCATGTAAATCTATCTATAACAGGCCTTAATGAATCGTTGAAGTTAGAAGCGGAGCTCCATGCACCTGAAGATTTGGGAAGAGCTATGAATTTAGAGCAAGCAGTGGAAGCCAAATAGAAAATGCAATTTCAGAGGACTGGTTGGGAAGGGGGCCGAAACAATTCACCTGGTTGGCAGGGGGGAGGAGCAATTCACCTCAGGGTCACTTCAAACAGCTCCACCACCAAAAACTAATCCGGGTAAAGGGTTGGAAACAGACACAAAGACCAGCAACTCACCACCCCAATATATACGAAGATTAATTAGTTTGGAAATTGCTGCTTGCTGGGCAAAGAACCTCTATTATAATTGTGATAAACCTTACAGAGCAGGCCACCATTGTAAAAGGTTATTTTGGTTGGAGTTAGATGAATTGGAAGAAGAAGAACCGAATGAGGGCCATCAAGAGACGGCTGAACCAGAAATTTCTTTAAATGCAATTACTGGACAGAAGTCAGCCAAAACTATACAAGTGAGGGCAAGGGTTCTAGACCAAGAACTTGTGGGGTTAGAGGACTCTGGAAGTACCCACAACTTCTTAAGCTTAACAGCGGCTAAACATCTTCAACTTGGGATCCAGCCTCACCCAATTGCCACAGTGTATGTTGCCAATGGTGAGAAAGTCCCTAGCTACGGGGTCAGCAAGGCGGTGAAGTTTTCTATTGGTAACACTCACTTTACCACTGAATTGTTTGTCATACCATTAGCCAGATTTGACATGGTGTTGGGAATCAAATAGTTGCAAACCTTGGGCCCAATTTTGTGGGATTTCTCTGCCTTAACAATGAGTTTTGTGTAGGAAGGAAGCTAAGTGATGCCAAAGGACACCATGTCCACCTACTACACAAATAGGAACCACCAGGTAGCACCTTAGAAAAGTTACTGGAAGAGTTCACCGACTTGTTTTAGGAGCCTTCTAGGCTACCTCCATTGAGGCATTGTGATCATAGAATTTGTTTAAAACCCGGATCAGATGTGGTGGTTTTTAGATCATACAAGTATCCACACCTCCAGAAAGATGAAATAGAATAACAATGCCAAGCCAAGCTAGAACAAGGTCTTATTCACAGCAGTCGTTCCCCATTTTCTTCACCAATCCTACTAGTCAAGAAACATGACGGCACATGGAAATTTTGTGTGGACTATAGGGAGCTAAATGCAAAAGCCGTCAAAGACAAGTTTCCCATACTAGCTGAGGGGCCCATCAGCAGCAACGCTGCTCAAATTTATCAGGGCAGACAGACCAAATGCTTGCAATTGTGTTCACAGAGGATGTGGAAGTTCATTATGGAAAACATTCCATCTGACGGACACAGCATGATTTTAGCAGCAACTATGCCTGGGCATCTCTTGGATATGAAAATTGGGTTCAACTTTGCTACTTTTGCTGGAACAGACGATGCCTATGATATTCAGTTAGCTGCCACAATGACGAGCTTGATTTCAAAATACTCAAATGCCGATTGGGCTCAAGAAGGTGGTGATCCCTGCCTACCAGTTCCATAGACATGGGTGCAATGCAACTTGGACCCACAGCCGAAGATAATCAAAATTGTCCTGTCAAGGAAGAATTTGACTGGGAATATACTTATAGAGCTAACCAATTTAACAGGCCTAGTGGAACTCTGGCTTTATGGGAACTCATTGGAAAGTTCAATTCCTGATTTTAGTGGGGCTACATATTTGGAGAGCATTCATCTTGAAAATAATCGCTTGTCTGGAGCTGTACCATCATCCTTGTTGAACCTCCAAAATTTAAGTCAGTTGTACGTGCAGAACAATTTATTATCAGGACCAGTACCTCGTTCCCTTCTAACAAGGGGTGTAGATTTTAGGTATTCAGGAAATTTAAGACTCCATTGCAGCAAGGATCTTTCTAAGAACAAAAAGATCATTCTTGGTGCAGTAGTTGGAGCATCTGCTTTGATTCTGGTTGCCCTTACATGTTGTTTATGCATATGTCATAATAAGAAGAGATATTTTGAAGAAGAGAAACCTGCCCATAAGCTTACCTCTTCCTTGAGTGATGCTGGTGTTGAAGCTGCCCACTGCTTTCGTTGGGTGGAGCTTGAAGATACAACGGAAAGATTTGGGAAGCAAATTGGTTCAAGGGGATTTGGTGTTGCATACTATGGGTGGCTAAAAGATGGACATGAAATTGCAGTCAAGGTACTCTCAACGGATTTTTTCTAGGGAAAGAGAGACTTTTCCAACGAGGTTGCTCTTCTTTCAAGAATACACCACATAAATCTTGTCCAATTTCTGGGGTATTGTCAAGAGGAAGGAGCAAACGTCCTTGTTTTTGAGTTCATGCACAATGGGACTCTGAAGGAACACCTTTATGGAAGCTCAACTCAAGGCACAACCATCCGCTGGATCAAGCGCCTTGAGATTACTGAAGATACTGCTAAAGTTGTGGACTACCTTCACAATGGGTATGTTCCAACTGTCATTCATAGGGATATAAAAAGTATTAATATACTGCTTGACAAGCACATGAGGGCAAAAGTCTCAGATTTTGGCCTCTCACAGGTTGTTGTGGAGGGATCTACTCATGTATCTAGTGTGGTTCGAGGAACTGTTGGTTATTTATATCCAGGGTATTATGTCACACAACAGTTAACAGACGAGTGATGTATATAGCCTTGGTGTCATTCTGCTTGAGCTAATTTCTGGTAGACAGGCAATATCTAATGAATGCTTTAGTGCAAAATTCCGGAACATTGTCCAATGTGCAAAGTCGCATATTGAAAGTGGAAACATCCATGGAATAACCGATCCGTCTCTGCGGACCAACTTTGATATTCCGTCAGTCTGGAAAATTGCGGAGAAGACGAGGATGTGTGTTCAACCCAGTGGGAGGCAGAGGCCATCCATATCAGCTGTGATCAAGGCGATTCAGGAAGCAGTTTCTATTGAGACGGGATCCCACTTTACATGGGAACTCAGACACATTATCAAGGACTACACATTCTCCCACAGATGACAATTATCAGGACTTTGCAGCGTGTGAGACATGTACTTCCTTTGATGATCATGTGGCAGTACCCACAGCACGATAATGTCCCAAACAGGAAGTTTTATTAGGTGACCTGGATGGGATTGTACTCACTGTGGTTGCAAGCCCCGGCTGGAAACCAACACCTGTCTTTTTGTGAAAAAAAGGGGACATTCTATGGCTTTGAAAAAAAAAAAATGTGTTTTCAGGTGGAACCTACGACTAGAGGGAGATCCCAGTGGCGGGTTTGGATTCCACCACCTGTCCATCCGTGGCGTTAAATTGGAGCGCTTACCTCATTGTTGTCCAGCTTCTCACGCATTCGAGCTTGCGGTCAAGCTCGTTCTCCAGGAGGGGTGTAATGTTGTGGACCCAATAGTGGGCCCACTCAGGCAGAGACACCACGGCTAAGTCAATTACCCTGACTGAATCAGTTAAGTAGTCATTTAGTTTATTTTCAAGTTAAATGCCAAGGAGGGGCAAAATTTTAATTTTCTCTTGAACCTTGAAAATATTAGCCCTATTTAAGGGACGTTTAGGAAAGAAATGATAAGCAGAGTTTTAACCTAAATCAAGATCGGTGTTCTCTTTCGTGGAACCCTAGGATCGTTATTCTCCTTGACGAACCCAAGGTTTAGGTCTCCCTTTGACGAGCCTGGCTATCCATCTCCAATCCTTCTTCTTCTTCCCTACGAATCACATTGTGGATCTGGGACCGTAACATTGAGAAAACAGCATTCCGTACTGACCATGGACATTTTGAATTCATGGTGATGTGTTACAGTCCCGGATTTGGCACATGGATTCGTAGGGAGAAAGAAGAGGAGGATGAAGATCAAGCCAAATGGAAGCTTGAAAACCCTAGGTTTGTTAAGGAGAACACACACCCCTGAGCTTGTTGAGGAGAACTCAAAACCCTGTTTAACCTAAAATCAATGTTTATCTTTCTTATTACTCTTACCCCTTAAATAGGGTTCACCCTTACAGGATTTAAGATAAAATATTACAAAAATACCCATATAAATAAAATATTCCAAAAATAGCCCTATGGCCTAAAACTAAAATAAAATAAAGTAAATTAAATAAAAATAATTAAAATAATATTATTGCATGCATAACATTACACCCCCTTTGAAGAATGAGTTTGTCCTCAAGCTCGAAAGTAGGGTCTGTATGTTCACGTCTCCACCTGTTCCCAAGTAGCTTCCGCGATAGCTACGTCTGCCCTCTGGATGCCCAAAACTGGAGTATTCCCTCTATAAACTTATTTTTTATTTTTACAATCGAATGTAGGGATGTGTGCCCAATGTCGCTACATCTCCCCAAGCAGCATCTCTGCCCTCCCTCAATCCTAGACTGGTGTGAAACAGCCCCCCCATTGGCAAGGTTGCACTGTCTACATTTTGCCAGCTTGGCAGAAACAACATCATGATCAGCCCCCCGGGATTGAGAATACTCAGCAACACTGACCTCCTCCATTTGTTGCACCTTGAAACACTCCGAGGCTTGAAACCATCACTGACAACAGGTTCAACATGGTGACGTTGTATGGTTGGTGGAACTGAACCGACAAGTAATTGAACAGCACTAGGAAGCCCACTGCATGGTTTTTCCTCATCACCAACATCAGCCAAAACCCCAGCATTGCATGAATCCAACCAGTTGTTCCTTCTCAAAATTCCAGACAGCACAAGCTGCTGCTCATTGTCCTGAATTACAGCTAACACCTCATCATACGTACATTCCATGGTATTTGAGATCTCTACCGCTGCTGTTGGAAGCCATTTCTGATGAAATTGGTCATTAAGTTTCACATTCAGAGGGAAGTGATGAAAGGAGACCACCACGCTGACTGGAACAACAGTAGCAAGTTGAATTGCATCATCCTCTCATATAGAACCAAAGTCTCGGTAAGACAGCCCTCTTGACAGAACCCATCAACCATAACGGTAATAAAAAAACATCCCCCTATCCTATTTTGCACCAATTGCAGAAACCCCAAACTGCTAACCAGCAAATTGCAGTATTCCTCCTATCATCCAGGCATTTCATCAAACCACTGCTCATCCTCTTCCAATTTGCTTATTACCTCTGAATGAGCTCCAACCTGACTAGCTAGTGGAGCCCCCGGAAGTAATTCCTTGGCATTCTCATCTTCACCTTCTTCATACAGCCAGTCTTCCACTTGCTGGAGTTTTGCAGAAAATTCCTCCTTATCTAACGCAGTTACAAAGTTGTGATACTTGTCATCAAGTTTGTTTCTCATGTCATAAACATAAGCTTCAACAACATTCTTCTATTCTTTGGTTTCTTCCATCACTGTATCTTGCAAAGCCATCTCAAATTCCTTTTCTACAGCCTTCTGAACATATCCTAGCTGCATTGCACCATACATGAACTCTGCAACACACTCACTAGCATTCATAGTACGCCTTGGTGCCTTTCCAAAAAAACTTAGTTATTTTCCTAATAATCGCTGGAATATGAGATCCTGATCCTACTACGTCAACAGAATTAATGTTTTCAGTAGTAAGTCCAGCTTCCAACAAGGCCTTTTCAAGCGGGCCCTTAACCCTCTCCAAAATAGGAACATTAATTTGCTCAAATTCATCCCTTTTGATGAATCCCTTTACATCCTTCTCATCCAGCAAACATTCAATATTAAGAGGTGCCTTTGGTTTTCCACACAAAACCTTCTTAAGCTTCTCACATGCAGCACGAAGTCTAGTGCAAGCCCGAGCATTCTGATAAACATCAATCTTATACTCCTCAAATTTTGCAGCAAAGTGTCGAAACAGAACATCAACAAAGTCTCTTTCTCCAAGAGAAAGATCAATTGCATGTGCTAAGATCTTGAGCTGACCTTTCATGAATCCCACAATGCATACTTGCATGCTGGCATGACCAACATCCACAAAAGCAACATTTAACTGATCATATGTAGGTAGGGTTGTCTTATAGATTCCATACGCCAAAGCTGTTGTAGTAGTTTCATGTATGAACCTCAAATGATGAAGGCCCGCAAGAGAAGCTGCATCCAAAACAAATCTCCTTGGAAGTTTAGTTAAAGAGACTGGAATTTCAATACAACAATCTACAACTGCATCATTCAGATTCTTCACTGCTATACTTGTAAGATTTGAAAGAACCATTCCTAAAACTTGTGTTGGGGTAAAAGTCCTCATTTCCCCCAGATATCTAGCATGAATAAGAGGAAGCCCATTGGGGCCTTCTGTTATTGAGAAAGGCAAAGAATAAAGATCAGACTGGAGCTCAGGATCAGATAACTTTCTGCTAATAAGGCGTTTGATTTGAAAACTAGAGTTCTTCGGATTCAAGATAGAAGAGGCAGCTCCAACTGTGCCCACAAAACGCTGTTTCTCTCCAAAACAAACCACAGCACGGGTTTCACACATAGATTCATCATTGAGAACCAAAAAATTAAGCCCCACATTGTCAATTTGACAATGAATACACGCACGGGGATTGTGTCATCAACAGAAAAATAAAGCCCCTCAAAAAAAAAAAATTTTGTGACACTTTATCAAATAACTGCACGAAGTTTCCTATCTTTCCGAAATATGCAACGCAAAATTGAGGTTGCCGATACTTACCCCACCCAATTAGGAACTTGGGTTCCCTCTGTTTTGCCGAGAGGTGGATTGCAAGTGGGAGGTGGTGGCCAGAAGTCAAATCCCATTGGACTTGTTTCTGACGGTGCCAATGGAGTCAACTCAGTTTCCGGTGGCGAAGAGCAACCCTTTGGATCTTCGCCACTTGGAGATTTTCCAAGACAGAGGGCTCTCGGAAACACATCCTGGTCGGAATAAGCGTATGGAATATTACCTTTTCCTATTTGGCAAGGAGTTTTGCTTATCGTGAGCCTCATTGGTGTGAATTTGGAATTTCTGGGTTCCTTTGCCCTGCTCAGGATTTTTCCAGTGCCGAAGATTTCGGAATTTCTCCTATTCGGATTTTCATTACGTTCTGTGAGAAAGGGTTTTTCGAAGTTGAACACAAAGCACAATTTTTTGACTAAGGTTGTGCTGAAGACCCTTTCGATATCGCCAAATCTTGGTCCGCGTCATCTGATTTTGGACGTTTGGGGAGCTTTTCCGAGATAGAAAGCTCTCGGATTTCCTACTTCTTTTGTTCGGGAAGACGTATGGCATCCAGTGGAAAAGGGTTTGATGCCGATCCCCATTCTAGATTTTTCGACGAAGGGTGTGCTGAATACCCTTCCGATTTTGGAATTTCTGAGTCCCCAAATTTGGATGTCACCGCCGCCGATTATAGAAGGTCTGAGTCCAAAATTGGATTTGTATTCCTTCTCATCGTTATACCAATTATGATACTATCCATCCTCCCATTCATCCTCTCAATCTCGAGATTGATTTTAAGAAACATCTCCATGATTTGAGCAAATTTTATGTCACTCTTTGCCTGACCTCTGAGCATCAAATCTCTTAATTCATTCGTGTTGATCTTCGCCGTGTTAACCTGCTCTGATACCAAGTTGTTATAGTCCCGGATCTGATACATGGATTCGTAGGGAGAAAGAAGAGGAAGATGAAGATCAAGCCAAAGGGAGGTTTGAAAACCCTAGGTTCGTTATGGAGAACGCACACCCCTGAGCTCGTTGAGGAGAACTCAAAACCCTGTTTAACCTAAAATCAATGTTTATCTTACTCATTACTCTTACCCCTTAAATAGGGTTCACCCTTACATGGTTTAAGATAAAATATTACAAAAATACCCCTATAAATAAAATATTCCAAAAATACCCATATGGCCTAAAACTGAAATAAAATAAAGAAAATTAAAGAAAATAATTAAAATAATGTTATTGCTTGCATAACATGATGCCATTAGGGTTATCCAATGCCCCTTCCACATTTCAAGCTTTGATGAATGAGGTATTTCGTGACTATCTCCAAAAGTTTGTGTTAGTCTTCTTTGATGATATTTTGATTTACAACACAACAAGGGAAAAGAATTTAGAAGACTTAAGGCTTGTTTTCCAACTTCTCCGAGCACATCATCTCTTCTTGAAACGCTCCAAATGTTCATTTGGGCAACCCCAAGTTGCATATCTTGGCCACATAATCTCAGTAGAGGGCATAACAGTGGACCCAAAAAAAATTACTGCAGTCACCAACTGGCCTCAACCGCACAACATTTCAGCCTTAAGAGGATTTTTAAGGTTAGTAGGATATTATTTGAAGTTCATAAAAAATTACGGACTGCTGGCCATTCCCTTTACCTGTCTTCTCAAACGCAATGGCTTCAATCGGAGCGATGCAGCGACAGACTCCTTCAATACACTCAAGAAGGCTTTAGCTTCCACTCAAGTCCTGCAATTGCCTAACATTGAGGCCTTATTTGTAGTAAAGTGTGACGCTTCCAGGGGAAGTATTGGGGCGGTTCTACAGCAAACTCAGCATCCCATTGCATATTTTAGCTCATAATTAGCGGCACACCACCATAAGTTACCTGCTTATGAACAAGAGCTAATTGGGTTGGCTAAGGTTGTTCAACATTGGCAGTCCTACTTGTGGGGATGCACCTTCCTCATCCGCACTGATCATTATAGCCTCAAATTTCTCTTAAAACAACACATCTCTACATCCTCACAATAGTATTGGATCAACAAATTAATGGGATTTGACTTCACGGTGGAACATAAGCCAAGCAAATTGAACAGGGTGGTTGATGCCTTAGCCCGACGTATGGATGAACAGCACCACATATATGCCACGTGGGCTAAATCTGACAAACGAGGTCTACGACGGTGAACCAAGGCTGACGGATCAGCCAAGACCAGAGTTCATGATCTGGTTTTCTCGGGGACGAAACACGTCGGACAAAGTCTGACGGAACAACCCAACAGAGAGCTCTCAACTCTTATGACTGTGGATGGAACCACCACGATCTCTACGGACTAACGGCACAGTCCAGACGGAGAGCTTCATGCTCTCTGGTTTCTCGACGAGGGAGACAAAGAGGTTTTAGGAATGAATCTAGTGCCTTCCTTCCCCTCCTTCATTTTCTATTTAAACTTATGTCTTAGGAGGATTATTACATAACGGCCCAGGGGCCCAATACAATGCCACCCCACCCATTAAGCCCTATCTAATTACCCTATGTACATAACACAAATTATACAACAAGTATTAACATAAATTATATCTAATATACATTCCAAGATATCATAACATCGCCCCTCAAATTGATGTTGGTGAGTCAACCAGCAACAATTTGCAACCCAAAAAATTATGTCGGTGTTGAGACAATGCTTTGGTGAAGACATCGGCCACTTGAAGATCCAAAGAAATGTATGGAAAAGATATTACCTAGCGCTCCAAAGTCTCGTGGATAGAGTAACATTCAACCTCAATGTGTTTGGTGCACTCATGGAAAACATGGTTGGCCGCAATCTGAATAGCACTTGTATTATCCACATGAAGTAGTGTAGGTGAGGTCTAAGGAAATTGGACCTCAGCAAGAAGAGCGCAGAGCCAAATAACTTCAAAATACACTGTAGACATGGCTCGATACTCGGCCTCGTTAGATGACTTAGACACCTGGTCCTGTTTCTTACATTTTCAATAAATCAGTGCATCCCCTAAAAACATACACCAATCTGTAGTAGAGCGAAGGGTATCGGGGCACCCTGCCCAATCAGCATCACTGTATGAAACCAGTCATAACACAGAGCCTGTAAGAAAGAATAATCCATGAGTAGGAGAACAATAAAGATAGTGGATGATGCGTCGAACTGTCGCAAGATGAAGGTACTGAGGAGATGACATAAACTGACTGACCTGATGAACAACATAGGAGTTGTCCAGGCGAGTAGTGGTCAAGTATGTGAGACTCCCTACCAGTCGTCGATAGATAGTAGGATCATCAACAAGAGTCCCTTCATCTTTCCTATATTTGATATTGACCTCCATAGGAGTAGCAACCGAAGATGTGCCCTCTAACCCAGCTAGAGTAATAAGATCTTGAATTACTTATTTTGGTTTAAGAAAATACCGTTGGGTCTGTGATGTTCCTCCAGCCCTAAGAAGTACATGGGCTGTCAAAGGTCCTTCATATGAAAGGTGGCTTTCATGTTATGGACTCAATAGCACACCGAGTCACTCAGAGGAGGAGACAATGACTCACCAAGTCACCTACTTTTACTTTTATTACTTATGTTGCTTTTAATTTCGAATTTGATTGATTATGTAATAAGACTCGAAGGTAGGGGTATAGTTTGGATTTATAAACCTAACCCTAACCTATCTTGGCGTGAATGACCCTATTTAAAGGGTAATGAATGAGAAATAAAATAAATTCGGATTTAGAATAAAATAGAGTAATTAGGTTCTTGCTAGGTTCCCTATCCTAGGGTTCTTGGTGTGGAAGGAAAAGGAAGAGGAATCATCCTTCTCTTCCAAGCTCCAATAGTTATCCATCTCTTCCACAAACCAGTAGTGATGGAAGGAGGTTATGCGTGAGCCTTAGCATTAAGAAAGAGGTTTTCGAGTTGCTGATTGAAGGAGGTCATCAAGAGGTATTTTTATCTATTTTTTCGAGTTTAGAAGAGCTATAGACTGTCTTCTTTACATACAGCATTGGTAGTTGCATGAATTCAGAAACCCTACTCATTGACGTGAGGTATAAAGTGGGGTTTCATAATTGGATCCTTAAACAGTCTCTTGATTGATTTGGTGCATCTATAATTAAGAAAAAGAAACTCCTTTTCAATTATAACGTGTGAGGGAAGTAAAAGAAAGTTTTTTTTCACAAAAATGTGTTAAGAAACCCTCTAACAGTGTTGGATCCTTATTTGACTCGCCGAGTTATTAGATATATGGCTAGGGACCATAACAATTCAATACCTATTGAAGCTTGGTAATCAGGCCAAAGTCAATGCCAGTAATGATGATGTCATCCACATAAACCAAGAGAATGACCATGCCCACGGAAGACTTATGATAGAAGAGAGATGAATCATACTGACTCTATGTAAACTTGTGGAGAATAAGTGTGCTGTGAAACTTCTAAAACCAAGCCCAGGGGGCTTTCTTAAGCCCATACAGAGGATGACGTAACTTGCAGACATTATCAGGAGAGGAGGTAGTCATACCCGAGGGAAGCTTCATGTTGACATCTTCTTGTAGGTCACCATGTAGAAAGGCATTCTTCACATCCATCTGATGCAGCGACCAGGACTGAGAGGCTGCAATGGCTATTATAGTGCGGACTGTGGTCATCATGGCAATTGGTGCAAATGTTTTCTCATAATAAATCTCATATTCTTGCCTGTTCCCCAAGGCCACAAGGCGGGCTTTGTACCGATCCAAAGATCCATCTGAATGCAACTTGACAAAGAATACCCACTTACTCCCAAGAGGCCGAATAGCAGGGGGCCAAGTCATAATGTCCCAAGTGTGATTCTCCTCTAGCGCTTGTAGTTTTGTTTGCATTGCCTTTTTTCAATAATCATGTGTCATAGCCTGTTTGTAGTAAGAGGGAATGAAAAAAGAAGATAAAATAGCAACAAGTGATACAGGGGAGGGAAAACCATACCTGTCAGGAGGGCAAGAAGGAATAGTAGATCTGCGAAGAGTGATGGGGGCAGGAGAAGAGGGATGATCAGGAGCAACCACCAGGTCAAGATTGGGAGGGGGCAGCGATGAAGTGGGACAAGGCTCATCAAAGCTCAATAGACTAGGTAGAGATGCAGATGGCAATGTAACTTGAGATGGAAAGAAAAATTGATTTTCAAAGAAGACCACATTCCGAGAAACACGGACTCGACGCACTTGGGGATCATAGCAAACATAACCTTTTTGAGAAATGGCATACCCAATAAATGGACACATAACTGATTGGGTTGTAAGTTTATGTCATTCATGATCAAGTAAATGCACAAAACAAACACAACCAAACGTCTAAAGATCAGTGTATGATGGAGAATAACCAAATAACTTAACGAATGGAGAGACATGATTCAAGGTAGGTGAGGGCAGGCAGTTGATTAAATGAACTGAGGTAGAGAGTACTTCACACCAAAATCGGGGATGAACGGATGATTCAAGGAGAAGGGTGTGGACCATATCAAGAAGGTGACGATTTTTCTGCTCAGCAACCCCATTTTGTTGCGGTGTCAAGGGACAAGAACCTTGAGTGATAATGCCTTTACTTTGAATAAAATCCTAGAATTCAGTAGACATGTACTCGTCTCTAGAGTCAGAGCACATTACTTTAATGTGAGCAGAGAATTGTGTTTCAAGAAGCGCAAGAAACCTCTTAAAGACGATAAAAACTTCAGACTTAGCCCGTAAGAAGTAGACCCTGATAAATCGACTAAAATCATCAATAAAGGTGACACAGTACTCATATTGTGCATATGAGACAACAGGAACAATTCCCCAGACATCACTATGAATAAGTTCGCGGGAGGCATGCAAGGCATGATGAGGAAACGGTAAAACTTTACTTTTGCCAAGTTTGCATAATGAACAGTCAAAAGAAGTATCAAGAGAAGTGCATTCTTGACTGCCTAATAAACCAGATTTAAACATTGTACGAAGAACATCCGAGTTTAAGTGGCCTAGACGTCTATGCCACATCTTAGAGCCAGAGCCAACAACATTACATGCAAAAGAAAGTACATGAGTACACAGAATAATGGTGGATGGAAAGACTTTAAGTGGAAATAGCCTTCCCACTTTAGGCCCCGCGATCACCTTCCCCAACGATTGATCCTGCACAACACAACCAAAGCAAGAGAACTGAACATTACAATTTTTATCAACTAGTTGACCAACAGACAGAAGGTTTGTCAATAGGTCAGGAGACACAAAGACATCAACTAAGGAAGGGGAGAGATCACCAACAGCACCGATAGGCAGAGAGCTGCCATCAGCAGTGTTGATGTGCAAGTTTCCATCATACTTTCTACTTTTAGAAAGAGACACTAAATTGTTGGTCATATGGTTAGAAGCACTGGAATCAAAATACCATGACTGAGTAGAAATTTTATGCTTACCTGAGAGACCAAAAGTAGAAAAAGTAGATATGATCATTTGTTGTACCATTACAGGGGTAAGTGTGTTCGAACTTACAAGTGTTGGAGAAACAGGAATTGTAGTAACTGGGATGGATGTTGGCAATGCTGCAGAACTAGAAGTACCAATGGAGGCATGATTAGTTGTATTCTTCTTCTTTTCAAGGAGAGTAGGGCAAGCTACGATGAGATGACCCGGCTTCTTGTAGTAGTTACAAAACTTCTTGGGGCATTCCTGAGCAAAGTGACCATATGCCTTACAGTGGAAGCACTAAACAGAACTCATGTCCCGACAATTATTTTTCCCTTGTGCTACATAGGCCACAGAAGCCAAGGTATCAACCTGGACTTGATGTTCCATGCCATCCTGAGTAGCAATGCGCTGCTCCTCCCTAAGAAGTTCACTCAAACAGGTATCCAGAGACGGCATTGGATGACAATTCATCAGATGTGAACTAGCAATCTCAAATTTTGGACAGAGCTTCATGTACAGCTTGCACTGCAGAGAGAGTAGCAATAGGGACGTTGTTAGGTTCTACCCTTGCCATGGATTGAGTCACCCTTCTTTCCTCTCTTCCCTCCATGGATGCTCTTGACGCTGGAAGAGAATTCTTGTTTCTGGAACGTGGAATGATGGAAATCAAAGAGAATGAAAGAGCTTTGAAGGAAGCTCAACCTAGACCACAAAGGGAGAATCCGACCTAGACCTCTAAGGGAGAATCTGACTTGTTTAATCTAATTTTCTTAATACTTGCTTTCTCCTTCCCTTAACGTCCCCCTAGGGTTGAGGACGGAATTACAAAGGTGACCCATAGGTCAAGTGGTTCACGCCACATTACAATTGAACCAACCCAAAGTAAACCAAACCAATTGAAATTACATGAAAAGTAAATTGACATAATTTAATTCCTATGCCTATGGATAACTCGTGATGTTAAGGAGTTCATAACATCACCCCCCCCCCCCCCCCCCCCCTCCCCCCTGGAGAAAGAGCGTGTCCTCAAGCTCGAAGTATGGGTAGAGGGTGTGAAACGCAGCTAATGGCTCCCACGTCGTGTCACTGGGGTCAGCATCTGCCCATTGCACGAGGATCTCCCAATCACCCTGAATGCGGCGAGCCTGTAATACTTGTGCGGGAATAGAAAGGACACGTCCCTCATGTAGTGGGGGCAACGGTGTGTGCAGCAAGGGGGAATCATCTTGGAAGGCCTTCAGTTAGGAGACATGAAACACGTTGTGAATCCTGGCCTCTGGCGGAAGCTGCAAGCGATAGGCAATTGTACCAATGCGGTCCATAACCTGAAAGGGACCATAATATTTCTGAGAGAGCTTGTGGCGTTTGGAGGCTATCAGCTACAGCTGCCTGCAGTGTTGGAGATGCAACCAAACAAAATCTCCTGGAGAAAAGAAGACTTCTCGGTGTTTCTTGTCATAATACATCTTCATAGAATATGTTAGGATCTTCACGAGCCATGGATCTTGTCACCCTCCTCTCTTCTCTTCCTTCCATTGCTTACTTGACGTTGAGGTATATCGATGGTGTGCTGAAGAAGAATTTCAGAAAGGAATTGGGGGACAGGAGAGAGCTTGAAGGAGCTCTCAACCTGTTTAGCTAAATTACTCTAGGCTAAAGTAGACTCAATTGCTACCTTTCATTAACCTAGCCGTCTCCTTACATAGGGTTGAGGACACCAACTACAATTCAGACCCCTTGAGTCAATGGTTCAAACCAAATAAATTCTAAACCAACCCAAAACAAAATCAATTACAAGGAAATTGAAAATCACATTAATTAATCGCTACACCTGCTGGTAACTCGTGATGCTTTAGAGTCCATAACATCACCCCCCCCCCCCCCCCCCCTCTTGGAGAAAGAGCTTTTCCTCAAGCTCGAAGGAAGGATAGAGAAGTCGAATTTCTGATAATGGCTCCCATGTCGTGTCACTGGGGTCTGCATCGGCCGACTGGACGAGAATTTCCCAATTGCCTTGAATGTGGCATGCTTGCAATACCTGAACTAGAGTAGAAAAGACTCTGCCCTCATGGAGTTGTGGTAGAGGAGTGTGTAGTAGGGGAAAGTCACCTTGGAATGGCTTCAGTTGGGATACGTGAAATACATTATGTATCTTTGCCTCGGTTGGTAGTTGCAAGCGGTAGGCTACGGGGCCAATTTGGTCCAACACCTGAAATGGACCATAATATTTTGGAGAGAGCTTATGGCGCTTGGAGGCAGTAAGGAACAGTTGGCGGTAGTGTTGAAGTTTTAACCACACATAGTCTCTTGGGGAATAAGATACCGCCCGGTGCTTCTTACCATAATAGAGCTTCATAGAGTGTTGGGCCTCCTGGAGATGAGTACGTACCTCAGTGATCATAGCGTCTCTTTCAGCTAATGCTTGGTCCAAAGTGACGATTTTGGATGCCCCTGGTTCATATGGTAACAGACGAGGTGGATCGCTGCCATAAACTACCTTGAAAGGAGCAGTTCTCAATGTGGTATGGTAAGAGGGTTTATGGCAAAATTCTGCCCAGGAAAGCCACTTCACCCACCGTTTAGGTGAGTCCCCCACAAAACAACGAAGATACATTTCAATCGTACGATTGACGACCTCGATTTGTCCGTCAGTCTGTGGATGATAAGCAGACGAAAATGCCAATTGGGTGTCTTGTAATTTGAATAATTCCTTCCAAAAGATACTGGTAAAAATTGTATCCCTGCCACTGATAATGGATGTGGGAATTCTATGTAATCGGACAATGTGGTCCATAAATAACTGAGCGACCTGAGCAGCAGTATATGGATGCGCCAAAGCAATGAAGTGACCATATTTTGAAAAATGATCAACCACAACGAATATCACTGATTTATCGGAGGAAGTGGGAAGGCCATCAATGAAGTCCATGGAAATGTCGGACCAGATCTGAGACGGTAGTTGCAGAGGTTGTAGTAGGCCGGCAGGACTTAAAGATTCGGCCTTGTTTTGTTGACAAACTTAGCAAGCAACTACATAATCAGCAATTGTGCTCTTCATGCCTTTCCAATAAAATTCCCGACTGATTCGGAAATATGTTTTCTGGTGACCCTCATGTGTGCCATCATGGATAGAAGATAGGATGGTGGGAAGAAGTGGGGACGTATGATGCATAAAAATCTTATTTTTGTAAAGTATAATACAATCTTGAATCGTTCAATGATGAGTTGTTGTCCCCTGCTGAATATCCTGATATAATGAAATGAGTTTCGGATATTGATGTGTTTCCTCACGAATAGAATCCAGCAAAAGTGAACATGGGTTGCTAATAGCATAAACGTGTGGGTTTGGAATGTCCCGACGTGACAAAGCATCAACCCCCAAGTTTGAACTACCTGGCTTATATTGAACAGTAAAATCGAAGCCCATGAGTTTAGTTAACCAATACTGCTGTGGTGATGTGGTGAGGAGTTGTTCAAGAAGATACTCGAGGCTTCAATGATCTGTACGAATGAGAAATGGTTGTCCCCATAGATAAGGTCGCCAATGTCGGACAACCTTAGCTAACCCAATCAGTTCCCTCTCATATGCAACTAATTTGTGGTGGTGTTGTCCCAACTGACGGCTGAAATAAGCAATGGGGTGTCCCAACTGTTGTAACACTGGCCCTATACCTCCCCCGGATGCATCACATTCCACCACAAAGTCTTCATCAAAATCTGGTAATTGTAGTACAGGCGCTGAGGCTAAGGCCTCCTTTAACAACTGAAAGGCCTGATCCACTGAAGAAGACCAGTTGAATGCATGTTTTTTGAGAAGGTTGTTGAGTGGTGCTGCTATCTGGCCATAAGATCGGATAAATTTTCTGTAATATCCCGCTATGCCCAAAAATCCCCTTAATGCTGTAAGGGAGGTGGGAAGCGGCCAATCGGTTACTTCTTGTATCTTGCTCTGATTAACTTTCACGCCCACAGCTGATATGACGTGGCCCAAATATGCCACTTTGGAGGTGCCCATAGAACATTTGGATTGATTCAAAACCAAATGATGAGAGCGAACATTTGGATTGATTCAAAACCAAATGATGAGAGCGTAGAATGATAAATACCTGCTGGAGGTGCTGGAGATGTTCACCCCAATTTTTGCTATAGACCAGAATGTCATAAAAAAATACTAACACATAGTTGCACAGAAGCGAGGAAAATACCTCATTCATGAAGGCCTGAAAGGTAGAGGGTGCATTGGAGAGACCGAAGGGCATGACGAGGAACTCGAAATGACCATGGTGCGTGCGGAACGCAGTCTTCTCCACATCTGCCGTGTGAACTCTAATTTGATGATAACCTGATTTCAAATCTAACTTGGTAAAAATCGTAGCACCATGTAACTCATCCAGCAACTCGTCCA
Organism: Aristolochia californica; assembly: GCF_029961685.1. Taxonomy (NCBI): domain Eukaryota; kingdom Viridiplantae; phylum Streptophyta; class Magnoliopsida; order Piperales; family Aristolochiaceae; genus Aristolochia; species Aristolochia californica. The sequence goes on from NW_027182257.1 coordinate 6,934,291, forward strand.
CCTCTGGAATGGGGAACTTGTCCTTAATTGTCTTCAAATTGAGTTTCCTATAGTCGACACAAAACCTCCATGATTTATCCTTTTTGCGTACCATTAAAATAGGTAAGGAGAAGGGAGACTGACTAGGCTAGATCACTCCCTGAGCGAGCAAATTCATGCACTGTCTTTCTATTGCATCTTTCTATATATGTGGGTAATGATAAGGGCGCACAACTACTGGATCGGTTCCCAACTTTAAACGAATGCGGTGATCACAGTGACGCACTGGTGGTAGACCCATAGGGTCATTAAATAAATCCGCAAATGTTGTAAGTAAAGGAGCTAACTGACAATCACCAGTGTTCTAAAGTTGTAAAGTGTGAAGTGCGTTAGGTACCTGTGCCACAATACCCTGTAATGTAACCTAGCCTTGTGGTGTTGTAAATGTCATAGTCTGAGCCTAAAAGTCCCACAATATAGGCCCTAATAAATGAAGTCATTTGACCCCGAGCACCAAATCAAATCCGGCCAAAGGAATGACCAGTAACTCCGCCTGAAATGAATGTCCCTCAATGGTAAAAGGTGTGTTTGCACATAACCCCACACTGGCAATTTTAGCCCCATTAGCCACTAAAACCGAGAGACCCCTTTGTTGTTGAATTTCCAATCCCAATTGTTTCACTGCAGGCTCACTGATAAAATTATGTGTGCTGCCAGAATCAACTAAAGCAAGTAACATGAGGTGGAGTACTTTGGCCCTTACCTGCATGGTATTAGAACTATGCAGGCCCTGCATGGCATTGAGGGAGAGTTCTGGTTCTTGTTGTTCCTCTTCAACAAATTCATTTTCAGAAATCTCTTATGAACCCTCTTCCCAGAATTCAATACTAAATAAACGTTTACAGGTATGTCCTGGAAGGAATTATTCATCACAATTAAAACATAGGCCCTTGGCCTTTCTAACTTCCATTTCCTATTTAGTCAAAAACTTACGTGGAAGAATGTGGGGAGGCACACTTGTAGATTGGTCTGCTCAGTTAGGGGCAGAGGAGCCAAAACGTGGGCCAGGTGTTGTACCCTGTATTCTGTTGTTCCAAAATGATTTTCGACCTAAGGATTCTTTTAGAACTCTTTGTTGTGTTCCACAGCTCTGGCATAATTCATGGCTGAGTCCAAATATGTCGGACCAAGTAATTCCACTTCCAATCCCACCGCCTGAGTCAATCCAACATTAAAAATCTGAACATGTAGGTGAGGAGGAACAAATTCACTGGCTCGGGCCAACCTTTCTTGGAACATTTTTTGGTAAAATTCTAAGGTGCCCGTCTGTTTATAGTTAATCAATTCACCCACTGGGTTGCTACTAGCTAGAGGTCCAAACCTCATCTGGTAAGCATTTTTAAAGTGTAGCCAATCCTGAGTGGAATGGACATTTCGGTAGTGATGGAACCACATGAGCGCTTCATCGAGCAAGTGGTAGGCGGCCAGTGTAACCTTGTCCATATCCACCGTTTCTTGATGATAAAAAAATTGTTCACATTTCGTGAACCACAGTAAAGGATCTTTAGAGCCATCATATGTAGGAAAGTTGAGTTTAAAGTACCTGGGAACCGTAGTTGGTCCTTGTGCATGATTAGCCATGGGAACAGGTTGTTGGCGCAGTGGTGGGGGTGGTGGTGGCGTGAAGTGTGGGTGATGCACTAGCTGGGGTTGAAAGGTGGTGGCTGGTGGTGGCATTGGCGATTGAATTGCAGCAAGTTGGCAGATGACTGTCTGGAGAGAGGATTCCAGCGTGTGCAATGTATTGTGGACGTTAGTAATTTCAGTACCTTGAAGAGTGGATCGTTGTTGAAGTTCTGAAAGCACTTGACTTATATCCTCTGGAGAAGAGGAGTCGCCGAGGGTGGACCTGTCTGATACCACGTTGTTAGGATCCTCACGAGCCATGGATCTTGTCACCCTCCTCTCTTCTCTTCTTTCCATTGCTTGCTTGACGTTGAGGTATATTGATGGTGTGCTGAAGAAGAATTTCAGAAAGGGAATTTCGGAAAGGAATTGGGGGAAAAACTGGAGAGAGCTTGAAGGAGCGCTCGACCTGGTTAGCTAAATTACTCTAGGCTAAAGTAGACTCAATTGCTACCTTTCATTAAGCTAGTCGTCCCCTTAAATAGGGTTGAGGACGCCAACTACAATTCAGACCCCTTGGGTCAATGGTTCAAACCAAATAAATTCTAAACCAACCCAAACCAAAATCAATTACATGGAAATTAAAAATCACATTAATTAATTCCTACGCCTGCTGGTAATTCGTGATGCTATAGAGTCCATAACAGAATATTGTGCCTCCTGGAGATGAGTGCGCACCTCAGTGAGGAAGGTGTCTCTTTTTCTTAATGCTTGGTCCAAAGTGGCAACTTTAGAGGCCCCTGGTTCATATGATAAAAGGTTGGGCGGTTCTCTACCATATACCACCTTCAATGGGGTTGTGCCGAGTGCGATGTGGTAGGAGGTGTTGTAATAGAATTCAGCCCAGGCGAGCCACTTAACCCACCTTTTAGGTGAGTCTCCCACGAAACAGCGAAGATTCATTTCAATCATTCTGTTGACAACCTCTGTCTGACCATCAGTCTGAGGATGGTAGGCTGAAGAGAAGGCTAACGTTGTGCCCTGCATCTTGAAGAGTTCTTTCCAGAAGGTACTTGTAAAGATTGTATCCCTATCACTGGTAATGGAATTAGGCATCCCATGTAAGCGGACAATATTATCCATAAAGAGATGAGCAACCTGAGCGGCAGTGTAAGGATGCGCCAGATGGATGAAGTACCCATACTTTGAGAAACGATCCACCACTACAAAGATAACGGATTTGCATGATGAAAAGGGAAGTCCATCTATGAAGTCCATAGAAATATCAGACCAGACCTGTCACAATAGCTTAAGTGGTTGGAGCAACCCAGCTGGACATAATGTTTCAGCTTTATTCCGTTGACAAGTCTGAAAAGCCGCCACATAATCGGCTATACTGCGCTTCATGCCCCTCCAATAAAATTCCCGACTGATCCAGAAATATGTTTTTTGTCGGTCCTCATGTGTACTGTCATGGAAGGAGGCTAAAATGTTGTGAATTAGAGGAGATGTGTGGTGTAGAAAATTTTTGTCTATGTAAAGGACCAGATTGTCCTTAACCGTCCAATGGTTTGCCGCTTTTCCCTACTGGATGTCATGACATAAAGCTATAATTTTCGGGTACTGTTGTGCCTCTTCCCATATAGAATCCAACAAGAGAGCTCTGGGCTGACTGATGGCATGTAATTGCGGCTCTGGAATGTCCCGGCGAGATAAAGCATCAGCCCCTACATTCAAACTCCCCTGTTTATACTCTACAGTAAAGTCAAACCCCATAAGTTTACTTAACCAATGCTGCTGTGGTGAGGTAGTGAGGCGCTGCTCAAGCAGATACTTGAGGCTACAAAGATCAGTGCTAATAAAAAATGAACGTCCCCAGAGAAAAGGGTGCCAATGTTGTATAGCATTCGCTAATCCAATCAATTCCCTCTCATAAGCTGCTAACTTGCGGTGGTGTTGTCCAAGTGGGTGGCTAAAATAAGCAATCGGGTGACACTGTTGGTGTAACACTACACCAATACTGCCCCCCGAAGCATCACATTCCACTACAAAGGACTCATCAAAGTCGGGCAGCTACAAAACTGGGGCGGATGATAAGGCCTCTTTCAACTGCTGAAAAAGAATGAGCCACTGTCTCTGACCAGGTTAAGGTATTTTTCTTGAGGAGGTTGTTGAGCGGAGCTGCAATCTGGCCATAGCTACAAATAAATTTTCTATAATACCCACCTAAGCCCAAAAATCCCCTTAAGGCTGTAATGGACGTAGGAGGAGGCCAATCTGTGACCGCCTATATCTTACTCTGGTCTACTTTCACCCCCATTGCTGAAATATCATGGCCCAAGTATGCCACTTCTAACATTCCCATAGAACATTTGGACCGATTTAAAACCAAATGATGTGAACGGATAAGAGAAAATACTTGGTGAAGGTGTTGAAGATGCTCTTCCCAATTGTTACTATAGACCAAAATATCGTAAAAAAATACCAATACGTATTTCCTCAAGAGAGAGGAAAATACCTCATTCATGAGGGCCTGGAAAGTAGAAGGCGCATTTGAGAGACCAAATGGCATTATGAGGAACTCGAAATGGCCGTGATGCATGTGGAATGATGTTTTCTCCACATCTGATGGGTGAACTCGGATTTGATGATAGCCAGATTTCAAATCAAGTTTAGTAAAAATAGTAGCTCCATGTAGCTCATCTAGCAACTCGTCCACCACTGGGATGGGAAATTTATCTTTAATAGTATGGGCATTGAGTTGTCGGTAATCCACACAAAACCTGCATGACTTATCATGCTTGCGGACCAATAATACCGGTGAGGAAAAAGGAGACCTGCTGGGCTGAATAATACCCTGGGCTAGCATCTTCTGGCACTGCCTTTCTATCTCATCCTTCTGCAAGTGGGGGTAACGATAAGGATGCACCACTATAGGCTCAGTGCTCGTTTTCAAACGAATACGGTGATCACAGTGCCTAATTGGCGGTAAAGCAGTAGGGTCTTGAAAGATATCCTCAAATTCTGTAAGTAAGTGAGATAACTTACAGTTGGTCGTGGACTGGACCTGAAGAACCTATAGTGCGTAGGGCACTGGTGCTTGTGTGCCATGCAATATAATCTGACGTTGGTCCTCTGTAAAAGACATGGTTAGAGCTTGAAAATCCCATAGTATTGGCCCCAATAGTTGTAGCCATTTAATTCCTAGTACCAAATCGAATCCTGACAGTGGAATCACCAGGAAATCTGCAATAAATGCATGTCCCTCAATATCAAAGTGTGTGGCTGGAGATATGCCCACACTAGTAATTTTAGCCCCATTGTCTACAGATACAGAAAGGCCAGTCTGTTGCTGGACTACTAACCCAAGTTGTTCTGCCACCGGCTGACTGATGAAATTATGTGTACTGCCAGAGTCAACTAAAGTCAGTAACTGTAGATGATGTTACTGGGTTTTAACCTACATTGTGCAAGAACTGCATAGACCAGTCATGGCATGAAGGGAAATTTCTGGACCTTCTTGGTCTGTTTTCCCAATCTCCTCCTCGGGTAGTATGTCGCCACCATCCTCCCACAGACATATACTGAATAATCTTTTGCAGTGGTGACCAATGACATATTGTTCATCACAGTTAAAACAGAGACCTTTGGCCTTTCTCTAATCCATTTCCTGTCTGTTGAGTTTTTTGAAGTAAGGAGCAGGTGGAGCGGCATTAGAGATGTCTGGGCGTGGGGCTGCACTGTCTCTAGAACGTGGAAGTCCATAATAAGGGGTTGGCGCTGAGGCATTGTGCCTTCCTGGCCAAGCTAGTTTCTGACTAGTGACTCCTTTAGAACACGCTGTTTGTGCTCAATTGACCTGGCTAAATTCATAGTGTGGTCCAAACCTGTAGGACCATGTAATTCAACTTCCAGTCTTAGAGCTTCAGTCAAACCCGCAGTAAAAATATGAACATACTGTGTGTGACTGACAAACTGGTTTGCTAGAGCTAACCTTTCCTGGGAGGTCTTTTGTTACACCTCTAGTGATCTAGTTTGTTTGTAATTGAATAATTCACCCAATGGATTACTAGTAGCTGGAGGATCAAATCTCATCATGCAAGACTGCCTAAAGGTTGCCCAATCCTGAACCAATTGGTCATTTCAGAATTGGTTGTACCATAGAAGCACTACATCGAGCATGTGGTAGGCGGCCAAATAAACTTTCTCATCCGTAGGTGTTTTTTTATGATAAAAGAACTGATCACACTTGGCTAACCAAATCAAAGGGTCCTTAGACCCATCATACGTAGGAAAGTCAAGTTTTTAATACTTGGGAATAGTATTTGGTCCTTGAATAGCAGGCCCCAGATGGGGATGGTGTTGACGCATTGGTGGTTGTGGGGGAGGTGGTGGGTGGAATTGATGGTGGTCAGCCGGTGGAGAGTAGGCAGGCGGTGGTTGTGCTCGTGTAACATTGTCCTCTTGTCGTCGGAGGAGAGCTTGGAATGCCGTATCCATTGATTTTATGGCTTCACGCAAGTCAGTGGTTGTCTGACGCACCTCTTCCAGGGATTGAGCCTGAAGGTCTGTCCTATGCCTATTATCTTCCAATAATTGCCTCAAATCCTCAGGGGAAGAGGAATCCCCAAGGGTGGACCTGTCTGATACCAAGATGTTAGGTTCTTCCCTTGCCATGGATCGAGTCACCCTTCTTTCCTCTCTTCCCTCCATAGATGCTCTTGACGCTGGAAGAGAATATTTGTTTCTGGAACGTGGAATGATGGAAATCAAAGAGACCGAGGGAGCTTTGAAGGAAGCTCAACCTGGACATCAGAGGGAGAATCCGACCTAGACCTCTGAGGGAGAATTTGACCTGTTTAATCTAATTTTCTCAATACTTGCTTTCTCCTTCCCTGGATGTCCCCCTAAATAGGGTTGAGGACAGAATTACAAAGGTGACCCATAGGTCAAGTGGTTCACGCCACATTACAACTAAACCAACCCAAAGTAAACCAAACCAATTGAAATTACATGAAAAGTAAATTGACATAATTTAATTCCTATGCCTATGGAGTCCATAACAGACGTTCTCATAAAAAATATCAGTATAGTCAGCCCACAGATTTTAGAAGCCTGAAAACTATTCTTCAATGGAACGGCTTCCTTGCGTAAAATTTGCCATTTCATATTCGACTTGAAACCGTCGGACCATGCTGTTTTGATGATAAACTTTGTGGAGGTAATTCCACATATCCGTTGCAGTTTTATAGGGCCTCAGATTAAGGACTTGATGAGGCTCAATGGATCCAAATATCCAAGTCATGACTCTAACATCCATGGTGGTCCATTTTGACAACGCTTCAGCCTCGCAAGGTTCTGGATCACACCCATCAATATGACCCCATAAATATTTTCCCATGACAAATAACCGAAACTAAAATGCCCAGGCATTGTAGTTCTTACCCGTGAACCCAATAGGAGAGAAATCTAACTTGTCTGTTGACATGATAAGAGCGAAAGTTTGCTGAGATTTTCAGAAATACCACCCCGTTAAAAATTCCAGATTTACTCCTACGGCTGCCAACAAAATTCCATATCTACCCCCACAATTTCAAAGATTCCATATCTGCCCCCTCACTTTTAGAAATTCCATATCTGTCCCCACGCTTTCAGAAATTCCAGATCTGCCCCCACACTTTCTGAAATTCCAGATATGCCCCTACACTTTCTAAAAATTTCAGAAACCACCTTATGCAAATAATCTCATCTCATACACCTTGCGTAAATAATGTCAGCCGAGCTCGGAGAGAAATACCCACCTGTTCGTTCACCTTCCCGGTGAGAATCCGTCGCCTCACTCCTCTGAGCTCGGACAGAGATTTCCGACCACTCCTCTGAGCTCGGATAGAGGTTTCCGACCACCCCCGAGAGCTCTAACCGAACTCTGAGTCGTCAGACAGCAGCTCATCGGACAGAAGTTCTTCGAATAGAAACTCTTCAGACGGAGATAGCTTGACCACTACACTGAACCACTAAGCTTCGATACCATGACAAATGAGGTCTACAACGACGAACCAAGGCTGACGGATCAGCCAAGACCCGAGTTCACACTCTGGTTTTCCCGGGGATGAAACACATCGGACGGAGGCTGATGGCACAGCCCAACAGAGAGCTCTCAGCTCTTATGACGGTGGACGGAACCACCACGATCTCCAGGGACTGACGGCACAGTCCAGACGGAGAGCTTCACGCTCTCTGGTTTCTAGGCGAGGGAGATGAAGAGGCTTTGGGAATGAATCTCGTGCCTTCCTTTCCTTCTTTTTCTATTTAAACTAAGAACTTAGGAGGATTATTATAGAACGGCCCATGGGCCCAATACAATGTCACCCAGCCCATTAAGCCCTATCTAATTACCCTATGTACATAACACAAATTATACAACAAGTATTAACATAAATTCTATCTAATATACATTCCAAGATATCGTACCAAAATCGTCATGCGACATCGCAGTTTTCAAAGGTCCCCAAGCCGTACATGTGAACCCATGCGGCTCCATGGCTGCTTCAGGAGGGTAGAGCACAACTCCATTTTGTTTTCTACCTCGGAGCGTAGCCGAATATTACTAAGTATCTAGCTTAGATCCTTTTAGGCACTATTTTGATACTATTCCATAAACTATTACTATTACGAGTGAACAATAACAATGAACAGTAAAAAATGAACAGTAACAATGAACAATAACAACATTTACTGTAGAGATTCATAGTTACAAACATGTGGAAATTTAATATTGTTCAAAAAATAAAAACGATTAGCCAGCCAAAGTTTATCCTATTAGACTCCATTAAAGAGGACCATCAGGCTAATCCAGCCCTCCAGGAGCTGTCACAGAGGATTCCTGCAGGAACAATGGACTCCAAGTGGGCTATCCTAGACAACATTATAATGTATGACAATCGCATCTATTTACAGCACTCCTCTGCTTAGATTGCAGTAATTTTATCCACCTATCATGATAGCACTCATGAGGGCGTTCAAAAGATGTTGCATTGGATCAAGGCCGATTTTTACTGGCAGGGTATGAAGTCTGCAATTGCTGAGTATGTAGCATTGTGTCATGTATGTTAATGCAACAAGGCCGAACATTTATCACCAGCTGGCGTACTTCAACCACTCGACCTTCCCACACAAGTTTGGGCTGATCTTTCCATGGATTTCATTGATGGACTTCCCAAAACTTCTGGCAAATCCATCCTATTGCTGGTAGTTAACAGATTTTCTAAGTATTCTCACTTTATTCCATTGGCTCATCCGTATATGGCTTCAAGAGTCGCTCAAGTTTTTTTAGAAAATATTATTCATTTCCATGGCATTCTAGAGTCCATAGTGAGAGATCTTTTAGAAAATATTGTTTACTTGCACGGCATTCTGGAGTCCATAGTGAGCGATCGTGATGCATTCCTTATCAACCACTTTTGGAGAGAGCTTTTCCGATTATGCAGTACCAAACTCAACTTTTTATATTTTTATCATACGCAAGCTGATGGGCAGACTGAGGTTGTTAACTACACAGTGGAAATGTACTTACGATGCTTTGTGGGCAACCGACCTCAACGGTGGATAGAATGGCTTCCATGGGCAGAATATTGCTACAATACGTCTTTCTATACAAATTTTTAAGCTACCCCTTTCAAGGTCCTCTACGGCAGGGATCCTTCAAGGTTGCTTTCATATATGACCGTCTCCACCGATGTTGATGCTCTTGACCAGGCACTGCTGGACCGTGATCAGGTACACCAAGATGCTATCCAATGTCTCAAAAAAGCTCAAGCTCGAATGAAAGAATACTATGATAGGTGGCACCGAGATGTTACATACAAACCAGGTGACTATGTGTGGCTCTGACTCCAACCCTACCGTTAACAGTCTATTGTTGGCCCCCGCCACAAGCTATCACCCAAATTTTTTTGGCCCTTCTCGGTTCTCCAACGCATTGGCCAGGTGGCTTACCAACTTCAGCTTCCCCCAGACTCTCAACTGCACAATGTCTTTCATGTGTCACTCCTCAAACCCTTCAAGGGTACAATACCACCTCCACCTCTGTTCTTACCTCCAGTTGAAAGAGGGGCGAACAGGTGGGAGGTTCTCATCCGGTGGATTGAAACAGATGAAGCATCCGTAACATGGGAAGATGTGGAGACATTCCGCCAGGCCTATCCTGCGTTCAAGCTTGAGGACAAGCTCTTTATCCTAGGAGGGAGTGATATTATGAACTCAATAGTGGGCCGAGTCATTCAGAGGCGTCGTGGCCGAGTCATTTAGTATTAAGTTTTCTTTCAATTTTATTTTACTGCACTTTTATTTCAGTTTAAGATTAAATATGCCATAGGAGCACTATTTTAATTTTTAACTTGAACTCGTATTGGCGCCAGCCTTATTTAGGAGGGAAAGTGGAATAGGAAGAGTCAAGCCTGATTTTAGCCTAAATAGGGTTTGGAGTTCTCCTCAATGAGCTCCAGGATTTGGAGTTCTCTTCAACGAGATCTAGGATTTGGAGTTCTCCTCAACGAACTCTAATTCTTTCATTTTCTCCTTTTCTCTTTTCCATTTACCAAAATCAAGCCTAGCACAGCAGTGCTGCTGCACTCATGCACTGATTTCTAGGTTAAACCTTCCAACGCAAGCCTAGCACAATAATGCTGAATTCGTCCACTCAGCTCTGGACTCATCTTCCCAAAGTCGTTTTACAAGATCCATGACCAGGGACCATAACAGAGGTTCGAGCAATAGAAAGTTTCAGCTTTCAATACATTTTACGCTATCAAAAATGAAACGTTATATGGATATTATATATCAAAAGATAGATCTAAAAGTATATTTTCTTACCTATTATACCAATTCTCAATCTGAGGTTTCTAGATGGAGATATCAATATCGAAAGAGACAATGCTCATGCCGACAAAAAAAAAAAAAAAAGTACTAAGTTCAGCCAAATTACAGAGTTTGAAATCTATCAGATTCTTTCTATCAAAATAAGTATATTTTATGAAGAAAAAGTATATTTTAATGAAAGATATTGAAGTCTAGTTTTAGAAGGAGAAAATTTTATGTCAATCTGATATATTTGTAAGGATATATTCACATTGGAATCGAGAACCGTGGAGCTATAAAATGAAGAAAATAAAGAGGTCATGACATATTCAAGAAAAAACTTTTTATGTTAAATTAGGTACCAAATTAAAGATCTTTTAGTTTAGTTTCTTAGCCCTTTTTTAATGTTTTTCTCTGTTTTTATGCCTCATTTTTTTTTCTTTTTGTCTTCAGTGATTGGTCTCCTTCTTGTTGCTTCTTGTTGCTTTCATATATGTTAAACCTTTTCTTTGACCTTCTATTTTTTTTTTCCTTTGGAATAAGTTGTTAAAAAGATCAATCGGAATAAGTGTGTTTCAGACTATGACCATTTTTACACAGTTGCTTTTTTTTAGGTTGCATGCTTCACACCGGTGCATGAGGTACAATACTCTAGTTTGTCCTTGATTGTTGTTTTGAAATAATTTGTAGTGTTCTATGGTATGGTCTCAAAGAAGAGAAGGAAAGGCATTGCTCGGACTTTATCTAGAAGATATCGATCGTATCTTCTATTCATCGCCTTTGAATCCTATTGTCAACAATATCTATTGTAACTTCTGACAATCGTATTTGAATCCTATTGTCCATTTCTCTCTATAGAGGTTTCAAAAGCATATGGTCTAACATCAAGATTTTCTATACACTCATCTTGATTAACGAGTGAGGTGTTGTAGCTTTGCTAAATAGTTTATTGAAGAATTATTAAAGGTTATGTAATGGCATAGCTTATAATTACTAAGTATTTTTAGAGTTTTTATTCTTTATCATGTATAAGGGAATTCTAATCCCTTGTGTATCAACCCTAACATGCATTGGAGAGGGCTCATGATACACACAAGCTCCTCATGAGGAAAACCTAATCTCCTCCTCTTATAGCTTTTCTCTTCTTCTCTTCCTCTCCTTCATCCTTCCCTTCAACCCTAAGTTCCTTTGAGCATGAAATTTTAGAATCTAACAAATAGTAATTGGTGCTCTCTATAAGAGTAAAGGCTACAGGAGAAGGCATAGAAAGAGAAGATAATAGTGGGGGGGGGGGGGGGGGGGGGGGGGGAGGGTGGTGTGGAGTGAGGGTGGTTAGTGAAGAATTTAATTCATCTTAAATGAATTGATTCAATTTCAACTCATCCTTGGGTGTTAGTGTAGATAAGTTCAAGTGTACTGGAAAATAGATTCCAGTGTTAGTGCCCCCAAATGAAAAGTATGATATAAACAAGAGAATGAGTAACCTTTTATAATATACTTAAATATAGCATATACCTAAAAAAATAATTAACCAAAATAAACATGGTTACTACACTTATAAGTGATTTAACTTGTAGTATTAAAATATATTAATATCCTAATTAACGAAAAACTATATTATATTACTTAATGATTATAGTTTATTATAAATTAATACAATAATTACGAGTAACTAGAATAAATTATTAAAAATAAGTAAATAAAATTAAAAAATAACATAAGCGAATATACTAAATAAATAAATTATTTTTTAATTACATAAGATTTTTTTTAACATTAAAACCACTAATTTAATAAAATAAAATAAAATTAATAAAATAAATAAATGTATATATTTATCAATAACATAATATATATTTTTATGTATTATTAATTAATAATATATTGTCACAAAATTTAAAACCATTGGTTTAATTAATTATAGCAATGAGATAATTAAATCAAAAGAATTTATCAAATATTTATTTTTAAAATATTTTAATTATGACTATTAAATCACTAATTTAATATAGTAATTATAAAATGAATATATTAAATAAATAAAAATAATTATTTTATAAATAAAAAATATAAATTATTATTCTTATTACGATGGTTTAATTTTTCCTTAACTTAGGAAAAATTAAATCATTGTCTTCCTCATGGCGCATGTCGTCTTCCTCTGTGGCGGAAGATTACGGCAACGGAGGCGGTGCTCCGATGGTACACCAAGAGGGAGAAGAGAGGGAGGCTGAGAGAGAAGAGAAGTCGGGAGGCCGAGAGGCTCTACGACAGAGGCTTGGCCTCCTGTGCTCAGCAACGGAGATCAAGAGGGAGAGGAGGCCGAGAGGGAGGAAGGCCCAAGGGGGGAGGGGGAGGAGCATTGTGCGCGTCCTGCGCGCTTCAATCGTTTGATTCGCAAAACAGGTCGAAATCCAAATTACCCATTTTTTGCCTGAACGAATGAATTGACGTGATTTACTTGAAGTGTAATTCATTATACACTAATTCCTTAATCTAATGAACTAAATAATGCGGGAGAGAAGATAGGAAAGTTGCCATGGAATAATTAAATGATAAGAGAAAGAAAGTAAGAGGCTGAAGCACCATCTATGAGCAATGTTTTTGGAAGTGTTGGGTTTACTCCTTTATCTTTTTGTGTTTAGATAAAAATTCTCAATCAATTGGTAGCCAAAATCTGTTTCACCTCACATTTGTAAAAGTGATAGATGCTATCTTTACAAACATATTTTTCTTTTTCTTTTTCTTGGGCATTGCATGGGTTATCGAACCCAATCTTGATTGAAAGAATCAAATGTAATAAAATGATGGCCTGATTAACCAACTATATTTAGATTTATTACCAAATAGCTTATATAAGCTTGCAAGTAATTAGATTATACTTTGACCTTTCATGCATACCATAATTATGTTTCACCCAAGCAATATATAAGGGGGAGGCTGAGAGGGAGAAGGGAGAAGCGAGAGGAGGAAGAGAGAAGGGAGAAGGAGGCCAAGAGGGAGGAAAAAACTTTCGGAGGAAGAAGAGTCGAGAAAAGAAGGAGACCGGGAGAGGGAAGAGTGCGGGAGAGAGACTGAAAAAAAAAAATTCGACAATGGTTCAAGACGTCCCGCCCACTTCATCTAGATGATTCGCAATAAACTGCGGAATCCAGATTCTCGAAATTAAACCGTGGAGATGATTTGTGGTTTCATCGGATTCATCAATATGAATCAGGCGCTGATGCTCCACTAATGACGTCAGGAGATGAACTGAGTAATGCGGCTAAAGTTCATCTCCTACGTCAAGCTGACTAACCCCCCCTCCCCCCCCCCCCCCCCCCCTAAGGAAGACATGTTTCCCATTTAATGGATTTCCTCAAAAAACTCAAGAGGGGTTGAGGCGAATACAGGGCTTACTTTAAAAGCATGACCCAACCGATGTTTAAAAAGTGTATATTTTATTTTAAAAATATAGATTTTGTCTTATTTTTAATTAGAGTATAAAAGTTAAAAGAAAAATAAGATCTAACATTGGGAGGGTAACATTCCTTTCATGTGGTTGGTTGGGTAAGTTAAAAGATGGAAAGCATTCATATAGAACATATTGGTTTAATATCATAAATTATTTAATTTTGCTATGTAATTACTCAAGTAAAGTGTATATAATAGTGTCAATATTTTTTATTAAATATAATATATTTTTTCTTTTTTTCTTTTGTTATGCAGGGTATTGGATTTCCTCTAGTAAGTAATAAATAAATTAAAATCGTAATTCTAATAGGCACACAATCATGTTAAAGGATAAATGTGTGTATCAGCCCTAGCAAAGTCTCATAACAGAAAGGCAGTTGACATGACAAGGATTTTTAAACAATCATCTACGGCATTGTTGCCAGTGAAGATCATGGAGGTAATTGGCATCCCCGAAATGTTAATTCCAATGACAATTGCATGGATTGTGTGATTACATTTACATTGCATGGCTCTTGCATAGAGAGGAGAGGATCGCACAAAGCACACAACTGCCTAGCAGCTTAGGGGTGGCATTGAGCCAAAACTAACTCACCACTAAGTTACCTTTCCCAAAGAATTTTCATTTTGTTACCCTAAAACCTAGTGAATAGGGATCCTGCTCTAGCTCGGTTCAAAAAAAGCTCGACTCACTTGATCTCGAACTTGGAATAAGATTTGTTAAGTGTCACAAGTTGAGCTCAACTTGCCAACTAGAAAACTGACTCATTATTTATTTTTTTATGAAAATATCCTTTACCCTGATTGTTTTGGTCGGTTATCTCTTTAGTGAATAGATGATTCTTCTTATTCTTCTCAAACCTCAAAGAGAAATGGCCTTTCAACCCTTTTGGATCTCTCGACATCCAATACTATTGCTTACCAATGGAACAAATGCTCTTAATGGAGAAGTTTGCTCTTTCTGTTGAGTTTATTAACCTAGCTATTATACATTGGTGTGCTCCATTATGAAGTCTTGGACTCCTTTTTAATAGTGTGTTATTCAATGGTACTAAGCTCATCACCCAATTCTTCATGTTCAATTTTATAATTTTTTATTTGTGTAAATTTAAATGTATATTAAACTCAAGCTTGAACTCATAGAAATTTTTTGAGCTAAAGCTTGAAATCTCCAAGGTCCAGCCAAGTTCGAATCTACATAAATAGAGACTTGACTCAACTTCCTACTAAATCCTAGTTACTTACCAAAAATTTTAAACATTCGGGTTTGATTTGACACAAGCAAGACGTGGTGACTAGCAAGAGCATAACCAACCCACTCCAATTCGGGGTCAACAAAAGCAAATTGGCTAGGTCATATAAAAAAATTATTTTTGGCCATTTTATTTCCCCTTCATAGAATTAAAGTGGCTAAACATATTGCTAAATTATACATGTGACATAATGTGTTAACAAGCATACAGAATATAAAGCAAAATGAAGCTAACATGAGAAAATAAACCCAACTGATTAAGATCAAACCACCAATAGTAGAACATTGGAGCTGAAGGATTCGAAAACATTGTTCGCTTTCCCATTCATTGATGAGCCACTTCAGCTTCATCGTGAAAAACATGCCCCCTACGGTTCCCCTACTTTTTATGTCCGACAGTCGTCACCGTGTCGCGCGCTGCCGACTCAAAATGCGACTACCCGTGCCGTGCGTCACATTATCAACTCGACAGAATCCTTCACAGGCATTTCCTCAAACATGTCCCAGGAAGCAACTTCTATTGCGTGCCAGATAATTGACACCTATAATTACAATAAAACCACCTCTCATAAATCAATTTACATTTTTGTCCGACCCGAATGAGCTTAAGTACCGAGGTGAGAAATTAAAAAATTTTAAACCCGGTCTAATCGGACTAGATTAGAGCTTCGATCTCCCCTTCCCTCCCATGGCCGGGAGCAATCATTGTGCACCCAGCCGAGCTGTTCACGTTTGCCGCAACTGACGTGGCCAGGAATATTCTCTCCGCCCTTTTATACCAGACATAAAACTGACTCCACCGTTCCGATTTTAATTGGACTACCGGGCTGAAGATCAGATTTCTCTCTCTGCCTCCCGAGAATATCGGCAGCTGCTTTTTGTCCTCGGTCCTGTGGATTGGAGGAAGCAGTAGAGGGAACCAACAGAATTAGGGCGTTTTTTCCCCCTCGTTTTCCTTCTTCTCGACAGAATAAAGCTCCTGAAAACCCTTTGTTATTCGTGGATTCATCGGGAGAGGTGATGGAGAAGGAGGCGAGGACTGTTTCACGAAGCGACGGATCTAAATTTCCGTTAACGTTGGGGGAGATGGCGGCCGCGTCTAGTGTCGTTTTGGGCTTTCTTTTGGGCCTTGCATGTGTCTATTTTACGATGCCGGCGTCGGACTACAGTTTTCTCAAGCTACCACAAAACCTCGAAGATCTGCAAATTTTGAGGTACATTTTAAGAATTTTCGAATTTATTTTTGTTCCACTGGGGTTTTCGCTGGTATATGGCCTTGAAATTGGACTCCGCTTCTGTTTGGGATTTTTGTACTGAGCAATGTACAAAATATTGTTTTTATTCTGCCTTTGTTTCTAACATTTTATTTGCTTTGTTTTAAAAAAAAAAAAAATCTGTGAGCCATGTTGAAGATATTGCTTCTTTTGGATTTCGATGATTTTTTTCCTAATGAGGTCTTGTCTCAACGAATGACACATTCATACTCTGCCTTCTATTAATTTATGGAAAAAGTACTACTTTTTATTGTTCAAGTCTATCTTTCTATTGATAATTTTTTGTACGCACGGGAATATGATTTTGACGATTCCGGGAATAGGAATTTTAGCATCGTCTTGTTTACTTGCGGACTTTATGTTCAAACCTTTACGTTTAAGGCAAGCTTACAAATCTAACAATTGTGAAACTTGGAAGGATCAATAATAAGGGTTGCTGAACTTGGAAGTCATTCAATAATAAGGATCAAAGTTAGAATATAATTCTGCGGTTGGTGCTTAGGTTCACATTGAACTGTAATGCATGGGCGACTGTTCTAGAACCTTGGTTAACTTCTTAAAACCCTTTTTGAGCTGGTTGCTTACTTCGATTTTGAACATTTGCAGCATTAACAATATAGAGATTTTTAAACAGATTCCAAGATGACATCCCTTTCGTAACTAACTGTATTATGTGTCCTAGTATACAGATGGATTCCTGGCTAATGAAGCTTCCAAAATGTGTCCTCATGCTCTCGTTTAGTTTTAACTTTCGATTGATCACAGTGAGTGGATGGGTGGATTAATACATTTTGTATGGTTCATGGTTCATGCTTAAGAAGAAACTTAGTTCTAGTAAGTTCACAAAATGAAAGAAAGGATTAGAATGTCATTTGTTTACTTCCATCCAAGGTATCGGTGTCTCTGATTTTCAATTACTTATTTCTAGTAAGTTCATAAATTGGAAGTGACGGATTAAAATAACATTTGCTTATTGCTATTCAGGGATTCTATATTTCCAGTTGTTATTTACTTAGCAGGTAGCATTTTTATTTACTAACCTGGTAAATATTTAGAAAGCCGACCATTTTAGTGAACTCCCTCTTGCAAATTTCGATCTCAATGACGGAATAAGCAACTAAGCTATTAAGCAATTTGTTGAATCATGTTCAACCATACGTGTAAAATAACTGTAAGATGTAGATGTAAATTTGCGATAGATGTTCTGTTGACTTCTTATAAGAAAATTTGGTTATATACTTTGAGTGCAGGTTTTTTCCTGCATATGACTGCCCTGATGCCTTCATTTAACTGATATACTCTTCTTATCACCTCTATGTAGGGTTCACCTTGAGGACTACACAAGTGACTACACGGTTCAAGTTTTGGTTGGATATTGTATAGTCTACATTTTTATGCAGACTTTCATGATTCCTGGTACTGTTTTCATGTCATTGCTTGCTGGGGCCCTTTTTGGAGTCTTCAAAGGCATGGCTTTGGTTGTCTTTGCCGCCACAGCTGGTGCTTCCTCTTGCTATTTCCTATCAAAAATGATAGGAAGACCCCTGGTCTTTTCATTGTGGCCAGACAAACTTAGTTTCTTCCAAGCTCAGGTGAGAATTGGTGGTATATTATTAACATGACACTCTTACTTATTGCTCCATTTGGTTGCAGGACCAACAACGTTTTTGTTTTTTTCATAGGTATTATTTTGCACCCATGCGGCTTTGTCTAATGCTAGTGGAATTTGCTGCTTCTTTTTTTTTTTTTTTTTTTTTTTTTATATTCAGGTCGCTCAAAGAAGAGAGAGATTACTTAATTACATGCTTTTCCTGAGAGTCACCCCCACTCTACCAAATACGTTTATCAATGTGGCTTCTCCCATAGTGGATGTACCATATCATACTTTCTTCCTTGCGACCTTCGTTGGGCTTATTCCAGCAGCCTTCGTCACCGTCAGGGTAAATATACTCTCTTTGCCTGGTTTTGTTTTCATTCTTCCTATGCAAACCGTAGTGGATACACTCTGATTTTCCTTTCTTTGGTTGAAATTTGCATAAAGCAGGCAGGAATTGCCTTAGGAGACCTAAAGTCGATGGGTGACCTGTATGATTTCCAGTCAATTGCCACTCTTTTCCTCATTGGAGTAGTGTCCGTCACCCCTACATTGGTGAACAAAAGCAAGAGATAGCATATGCACAAGTTTGAACCTACCTGCTGCTTCTTGTTTATTGTACAGATATTCATGAAATAGTCAATGTCCGACAAATTCTACCTTGCGCCCTCTTAGGCAATAGTCACTTGTAATATTTTAGGGGAAACATGACTGGTGTACACATTTTATGAGCGAGCAAGATGTAACAGATATCACGTCTAATTCATACCAAATTTTGGTATTAAAAATTGAAAATTCAATCCGTATTAGATTTCCTTGATGTCCATCCACATCAAATATCAGCTCAGCTTCTTAAGCAGACACGAGCCGTTTCTCTTGGAACTGACAATTTACCTTGATACAAATATCATTTCGTCCTTTGGTAAGCAAAGCTGTTCAAATAATTCTTGTTTTTTTAACAATTGTGTGATTCTCTGGTTCCATAACGTTACCCGTCGATGGAAAGGCATTTCTTTAGTAACACAAGTCGTTACGACCTCGATGATTATGACATACTGTTTACTCCAAAACTATGACTAAAATAGCTCAAATAAGGCTTGAAAAATTGAGAAGGTGAACAGAAAAAAAGAGTATTCATAAGCGAGATGCTATGGTGCTACAACTTATCAATAAGTTTATAGAATACAACGGTACAACGGACGATCTTAACCCATTCTTCTGACTTTCTTATTTCTATGGGCACTTGCTGGCGTGCCACCCTCAAGCTTCCTCTTCTTGCCAGAGGTTTTTGAGGAACTGCTGCTCGCTCTAGTTGCAGCCTTCCTTGCTGCCACTGCTGGTCGTTTTGTTGTTCGAACCTTCGACTCGTTCTCTCTTCCTCGCTTCGAAGGTATGTTCCTTTGCTCAACGGTTTTTGGCACAGCACGTGATTTCTTCTGGACACCAGATTTTCCAGCCCTTAAACCTTGATATGAAAGAGCACCCCCTCTGGGACTTGGTTTCCCATCGTTTGACGCCACTGCTGTCCTCTTGCTTGGAGAACTATCTACCTGTGTTATTGATGAGTTTTTTCTCTTTGATGGTGTGGAATCTGATTTTGAGTGGTAAAGCCTAAGATCACGATCTCGGAGCTTGATGTTCTTTTTCCTCACAACCCAGTTGGCAGCTTCCTGTGTTCCATAGAGCATGGCTTCTATCAATTATTATGGTCATGGAAAAGAAAAAAATGCAAAAGAAACTACGGATCTCAATTGTGAATGTAAATGAAGAACAATTTGCAGATGACAGGAGGAGAAGACTTAAAAGAGGCCTGAAAATAGCTTTGAAGGGCAATCACAAAAACCAGATTTCACGTCCCACTGAAACAAAGATGGAAAACAGCTCACATTCTAGACAAGGAAACGGCAAAGGGAAGATCATTCATTAAATCAAAATGTCCCAATAAAAATCTGTCACACATTTCCTCACAAAGTAGGTTGTCCTATGGAACTCTCAAAGTAGGGCTATAAAAACACGTCTCGACTTTAAAACATGGGCAACACTTTTTTGAAGATTTCAACATCAAAAGGCTGATACAGAATATCAAGATGATACATACACTTTAGCATACTAAACAAGCGTCCAAGACTGCTTTAAGTTAGAGTAGCATGGGTTTATGTTCATAGATCTAATCCAATTTTTGCTATTACGAGTGAGAGCACGTCTTTGATTTCTTTTCTTTTTTCTTCTGAAAGGATCAAAAGAGGTTTTTAGTGAATAAAATAATAGAATTTTTTAAAGCTGAAGTAAATCTATTTATTCTTCTTAGACTCGAAAAAAAAATTCTTGAAACTTTTGTCTGAGCCACCAAACTAAATTCTTGGCCATTCAGACTAAACATAATGCATTCTACGAAAAAAATATTCTATCGGTCCATAACATCCAAACAGCTTATTGAAATATAAACTCAATATGACCACAGTCAAATAGAAAAATTACTTGCCAGTCGATATGAGAGGGTATTACATGACTTAAACAGTGGTTCAGTAAAAGCACCACAATCTTTTCAAATAGATATATTGGGCTCTGAAAGAAATGGATA
Organism: Aristolochia californica; assembly: GCF_029961685.1. NCBI lineage: Eukaryota > Viridiplantae > Streptophyta > Magnoliopsida > Piperales > Aristolochiaceae > Aristolochia > Aristolochia californica. The sequence goes on from NW_027182257.1 coordinate 6,954,906, forward strand.
GATGTGTTCTCCCTTAATCCTTTCTAAAATGCTTTAAAACATCCAAAGCCGTTGTATAAATTATACCAACTTGACATAAAAAAGGCTTTCTTGCATGGTGATTTGGAAGAAATCTATATAGAACAAACTCCTGGATATGTAGCTCAAGATGAGAGGAATAAAGTTTATAGACTCAAGAAAGCAATAAAAGGTTTAAAAGAGAATCCACAGGCATGGTTTGAAAATTTTAGTTAAGTGGTGATGTCTAAGGGGTTCTCTAGAAATCAGTGTGACCATTCGCTTTTTGTCCCGAAGCCATCCTTTGGTATTGTGGTGTTGTTAGTATATGTGGATGATATTATATTGACTGAAAGCGATGTGACTAATAATGAAAAGGCCACATTTTCAGACTAAGAACCTTGGTTTGCTAAAAACATTTTAGAATTGAAGGGGCAAGAAGTAAAGAAGTACAGGAAGTAACAGATATATTACAAAGGTATGGGTTGTTGGGAGCCAAACTGGTTGAAACACTGAAGTTGGACATGATCTCCATGATGATCAGAGTCACAAACTCAATGATAAGATAATATATCGATCGTTTGTTGACAAACTCATATATGCTATTGTTACTTGCCTAGATGTTTCTTTTGCTTTTAGTATAGTTAATCAGTTCATGGAATGCCCACAAAAAAAATCCATATGGAAGCTGCACAGAGAACCATGAGGTATTTGAAATGGTTACCTAGAAAAGGTATCTTCTTTAAGCCACATGACCACTAAAAAATTGAAGCCTTCATTGACGTTGACTATGTTGGTTCTGAGCTGGACAAGAAGCCTACTACAAGATATTGTGTGTTTCTAGGAGGAAACTTGATAAGCTAGAAAAGTAAGAAACAGAATGTCATAACTCAATCCAATGCTAAAGTAGAGTATAAAGCAATGGCACACACTGTCAATGAATTGATGTGGGTAAGGTTCGTGACACAAGAGTTGGGCTTTCATTAAGATGAATTTATGACTATGTATTGTGACAATCAAACAGCCATATTTATTGCCGGAAATCCAATGTTTCATGAGAGAACGAAACATATTGAAGTGGATTGTCATTTTATTCGGGATGTTGTAATGAAAACGGAATAGTCACTCCTTATGTTTGATCTGGAGATCAGCTTAGACATGTGTTCACTAAGGCTTTGGGAAGATGTGAGTTTATGACATTCTGCAACAAGCTGGGCCTTATGAATATATATATATATATATATATATATATATACTTCAACTTGAAGGGGAGTAAAAGCTATTGAGGGGTATTTTGATTATTTTACATCAATAGATGTTACAAATTTCTATGTCGTCTTATTCTACATGATTTATTATGTCTCTAAACTTAATTTCACATAATTTGATTTTGCAGAGTGGGAGATATAAGGGTTAAAGTGATTTAAGGGCATTTTTGTAAATTACCTAATCCCACTTATTAAATAGAAGGGAGGTCGAACTAGACCCCTAATGAGACTCAATTCTGAGAACTCTTTTCTCCCTCTTTCCTTCTCTTCTCAATTTCTCTCGTTTCTCTCTTCAATGTTCACTTTTGACAGTTTTCATAACACATTATAATAGCATTTATGTATATTATATCATAGACCTCTAGAAACAACATTCATCTTAGAGGCCCTAGACAAAAAAGCACAAAACAAAGGTAGGTTGAGTGCATAAAAGAAATAGATCACCTAAACTTCATTTGAAGGTGATTTGCTTTTAAGTGTTAGGAAATGAAAAATGTGATGGAAGTGTGCCTCACAAACTGTTACAAATCTCGAATTTCAACTCTCCTTATAAAGCAGTAAACCTAAATTAATGTTAAAATAAAGTAAATCCGATGGTTGCTAACACACTTGTTCTATTTTAAATCTACGGTGGAATTGCAAATGATATAATGCCAGCCCAATTGGGCTTATATGTTTCTGGAAAAAGTAAAATGTCTATTGGGACACTCTCGCATTTAGGCTTAAAGAAGAAGTCTTCTAGATGAAGTGGATTCCCCTCTCACTCTTCATCAGAACTAACACTTTTTGTCCAGTTTTCAAGAGTGTAAATTCTTTAGCAATTACCCTGAGCACCAACAGGCTTGAAGACAACTTCTACACCACCAACTGAAAAAATAATGGAGGTTGCCATGGTTCAAAAAGCTCTTTTTCAGTTCAAGCTCTCTGTTTCAGTTCAAATTCTCTGTTTCATAGTCTAAGTTCCTCCCAATAGCATGTCAGAAAAGGATACCAGCTAATTAAAATTTCCGAAAGACTTGTACATCAGGCCTTTGGCACAAATGGCCACATGCAGGGTTTCTGATGTGGGACAAAGGTGTGTTGTTTAATTTGATGATACCTATCATAGAGATTAGGATAGAAATAGAGAAGAAGAAGAAGAATAAAGACAAAGGAGAGAAGAGAGTAGAGAGGTAGAAGAGGAAGAACAGGAAGAGAAGAGAGGAGAGGTAGAAGAGGAAGAACAGGAAGAGAGGACACAGTAAGGGAGGAAAAAAATCTCAATTCATCATTAATGCTCACTAATCCGATTACAATTAATTAATAAAAGAGAAACTGAAATTCAAAATTCAAAATTCAAAATTCAAAAAAGAGAAAAATCACTTACTGATAAATCTCATAAAATCGGGAAGATAAAAATAAAATAAAACTGAAAAACAAGTGATTTGGGGAGAAAATAGAGGAGAAAAGAAGAGAAAAGTGGTCTGGATGAACAGCAGCCTTGCAGCCTTGGAGACTGTGCCAAAAAGGCAAGTCCTCCTCTTTTATAATCAGGGTTTTAAGTGAAATTTTACAAAAGGACAGAAATACCCCTCAATATTAAAAAATACATAACTCTTAAAATACATGTCTAAAGTGAATGGAAATTGAACTAGTAATAAAGTAAAACATTGTCTATCTAATAGGTATACTATAAGACAAAATGTAGAAAATGACCAAAATACCCCAGGACTGGTATTTTAACACTCCCCCTCAAGATGGAGAGTAGATAACAAACAATCCCAACTTGTCATTGACGGACCCATGAACATCTTCTCAAAGGCTTGGTAAATTTATTTATTTTTTATAAAAGTGATAAATGCTTAGTAAATATATCTCCTAACTGGTCTGAAGATTTTACATAAGGAGTTATCACCTTTCCCTGCATAACTGTATATCTAATGAAATAGCAATCAACCTCTATATGTTTCATTCTTTCATAGAATACAGGGTTGCCGACAATAAAAAAACTGTCAGGTTATCGCAATTCATAACATAGGGTCAGGTAACGTAAAGCCAAATTCAATAAGACAAACTTAATCCACATAATCTCACTAATTGTGTGAGTCATTGCTCAATACTTGGCCTTTGCACTAGACCTAGCCGCAACTGTTTATTTTTTACTTTTCCAGTTTACCAGGTTGCCTCCAACAAAACAACATAATCAACATCCGAATACACAAGTACATCAACTTTCCCATTTTGATTATACATAAGACCTTTTCTAGGTGCACCCTTCAAGTACTTTAAAATCCTTTGAGGAGCTTCTAAATGGACTTTCTGGGCATTTTCCATAAACTGGCTCATAACTCCCCAACAAATGAGATATCCAGCCTGGTAGCTGTAGCATAGATCAGTTTACCTACTAACCGTCGGTATTGAGTTTTATCCTTAAGTGTAAGACCCTATGTGTCATGTAGATTATGATTAACTTCCATGGGGATGTCAATAGGTTTAGCACCTAATATCCAATATATATTTTCTCTGAGAAAGAACAACACCTTGTTCGCTACGAGCGACTTCAATGCCAAGGAAGTACCTAATAGAGCCCAAATCCTTTGTCTAGAAATGTGCAGCCAGATATTGTTTAACTTCTATAATACCAACAAGATCATCACCAGATAACACAATGTCATCTACATAGACAAGCAAAACCACCATACCGGTCTTCCTTAAGTAGGAACATAAAATTATCACAATGGCTCATATAGAACCCAAATTGTAGAACTACAACACTAAAATTTTCAAACTAGGCCCATAGACTCTATTTAAGTCCACAAATAGCCTTCTACAGTTTATACACTTTTCATGTCTCCCCCTGAGCAACATACCCAGGAGGTTGCTCCATATGCACTTCCTCATATAGATCACCATATAGAAAGGCATGCTTCACATCAAGCTGAAAGAGAGCCAACCCTTATTAACAGCCACAGGTATTAAGAGACACACCGAAGTGTTATGGTCCTGGGGTTAAGTACCTATGTCTTCCGCTCCTAACAAGTCGGTCTTTTGGGTAGTATTGGCTAGGTGCTTAACATTTGGTATCAGAGCGGGCTCCCACGTCGCGAGTTCGAGTCCCAGGGCGCGCAAAGGCTGGATTAAGATTACTGGTAGGTTTGGGGGGCGACCTAGCGGAGGGGGCGACCTGGAGAACTGCGAAGGGGCACTAGGAGTAGGCCGCCGCTAGAGTAGGCCACCGGGTTGGGCCAGTGTCGTTGTGCCGTCGTGGTCATCGGCTCGCGAAGGTGGGGTGTGATGTTATGGTCCTGGGGTTAAGTACCTATGTCTTCCGCTCCTAACAGGCCGGTTTTTTGGGTAGTATTGGCTAGGTGCTTAACACAAAGCAAGTCGGGCCATAGGAGAGAATGTCTCAAAGACATCAACTCCAAAAGTCTATGTATACCCCTTTGCCACCAGTCAAGCTTTATACCGTTCAATAGAACCATCAACATTGTATTTGATAGTATAAACCCAACGATACCCCACAATAACTGCTCCTATAGGTGGATCATACAGACGACATGTTCCCCGAGACACCAAAGCACTCATCTCATCATCCATCACTTGTTTCAATTCTAGAGAACACAAGGTTTCCTGCACTGAATGAAGTATAGAAGTAGAAAATAACATAACAAAGGATTTGAAGGATGAGGACAAAAAATTAAGAGACCCATATTTTGATATCGGATGAGAAGTACAAGATCATTTACCTTTACGTACACTAATAGGCAAGTACAAATCAGAGACTACAAGATTTGCAAGTAATAAGGAAACTAGTGGATCATGAGAAGAGAGCATTGTAGAGGTAACTACTGGAGGCACTGCAAGAGCACGAGAACGACAGCTATAAACACGAAGAGGCAATGAAGAACTCAATGAAGCTAGTACATCGAAAACTGCAATAGGAACAGGATTGTCTGAAGGAGATTCAGGTGATACAAGAAGCTCCGTAGGGGATGAAAAATATGGAGTATGTTCAAAGAAATTCACGATAGCTAACACATGTCTTCCATTGAATAGGATCATTACATTTGTACCCTTTTTGTCTTTGGGAATATCCCAGAAAAACACATTTAACAAACCGAGGTGACAACTTATCAACTAAAGTTCCAAACATATGAACAAAACAAGTACATCCAAAAACACAAGGAACCACATCAAAAAAATTACAATTTGTCTTTAAAACATAAAGAGGAAGTTGACTACTCAAAATTAGATGAAGGCATACGATTAATCAAGTAGCATGAAGCTAATATTGCATCTCCCAAAAAAGATTTAGGAACATTCATATACAGTAATAGTATCTTTGTAACCTCAAGAAGATGTTTGTTTTTACATTCAGCTACCCCATTTTGTTATGGTGTATAAGATCATGATGTTTGATAGATAATACCATGAAGAGCACAAAATACTAAAAAATTTATGATTAAGATATTTCAAACTATTATCAATACGAAGCACATGAACATAGGCACCAAACTGATTCTTTATTTCATTGAAAAAATTGAGGAATGAATCAAATACTTCAAACTTCTCCAGTAGGAGATACACCCAAGTTACTCTACTAAAATCATTAATAAACGACACAAAATACTTAAAACCAAATGGGCTAGGAACCCGACACGAACCCCATACATATGAGTGGACTAATTCAAACAACTTGGTGTTTTAACTAGAACTAAATGGGAAACTGGAGCAACAATATTTTCCCAACTGACAAGACTCACAATCGAGTGAAATATCGACTGGCAAAGAAGGAAAAGACTGACGTAGCTTAATTGATGATTGACATCCCAAACACAAATGCCACAAGTAAGAAGAATCTATAGTAGTGAGTGTCACAACTCAAAAAACCAATACATCATCCAACAAGTAGAGCCATCCCTTCTCATGTCCTAAACCAATCGTCCTCATAGTCTATAAGTCCAAGAAAACACATGAAGTAGGATAAACGGTTATTGAACAATTTAAGGATTTAGTTATATCACTCACAAACAAGAGATTAATTGGAAACTTTAGTACAAATAAAACATAATCTAAGGATATTTGTGGAGTAGTGTGAACTGTTCCCTCCCCTTGAATGAGAAAGGTGGATCCATCAATTAAAGTAACTCGACGATATGAATGAGATGGACTAATGGACTGAAATAAGGAGGGCATACCTGACATGTGTGTAGAGGCTCCTGAATCAATGATCCAAGAGGGGGAATGAGACACATTCAGTGCAATCATACCTGTACTAGGCATCATGACACTCGCTGAGGAAGCAAAAGTCTCGGTAGTCTGAGAACCAGTAGATGAAGCAATTAGTTGACCCATTCGTTGTACTAACTGCTGAATTTCTTCATAGGATCCAGTGTGTGAGGAGGCGTTCTTATCTATGATTATAGAGCTGGTCCAGGTAAGAACACCAAATTTTTCCCAACATTTCTCAAAAATATGATTAGTCTTACCACAATGAACACATTTTCGACCCTCCCGATCATTTCGGCCACAACCACAGGTAGAGGAAGAGCGACATCTACCTCTATTATTACTACCACGAAACTGATCATCAAGCTTACAAGTAGAAGACTGATGGTTAATAGCTACTACTTTTGAAATAGCTCCACCTGACTCATTCTTATTTACAACTATACCTTCCGCTCGAAAAACTTTGTTAAAGGTTTGCTCAAGGGTGGTCACAATCACATTTGCCAATAGCTGGACTCAAATAGCATCATACTTAGGCCCCAAACCATCCAAAAAACGGGCTACTAGAATCTGATTTTCTTTCTTACGAATATCTTCAACATTCGCAGTAAAAAGATGGAATGTATTAATCTCCTGTAGTACTCTCGTCATCTCAGTGAAATAATTTATCACTTATCTACCTCCACGCTTCATATTAAAATATTTCACATATAACTCATAAATCCATGACAAATTACTTTCTTGAGACAAAATGGAAGCCAATGTAGTCCACATTGCCTTAGTAGTACTGCAACTTAAAATCTGGTCACTAAATTTGGACTCCATTACTAAATTACATTCTGCCACCTAATCTTCAATAATAGGCACAAGGGGATCATCTATTATATATTTTGTCATTCTTCTAACCCTCAAATACATCAAAACTGATTTGGACCAGTTTACATAATTCGATTTATTCTACCGGATCGTAGTTATCTGAATAGGCTGAGAAAATTTCACATCTAAGCTCTCAGCAATCCTCTTGACAATAACTTGTGTACTAGAATCAGCCATTAAACATCACAAAACACCATAATTCAGTACACTAGAGCGTCAATTAACCAAAGGGAAACACTTCCCCTAAATTTCTATGTTTGCACAGTCTAAGTGGGCTTCACACCGAATTCAATTAGGGCAATTCAACACCCAATTCACTCAATTTTGAACCAATAGTGATCCACTTCAGCAATTAAGACCATAAATCGATGAAAGAATGACTTAATTGCAAGAAATCGGGCTATATGGATGATGATGCAAGCATTAGGTTGATGAAGCAAGCATTGGGTTGATGACGCAAACAGATTTGAGGAATTTCATCAAATTGGGATCATCAAACACCGCTAAATCCCAGCAATCAATCAAATAGAAGCATTAATCATTAGCCAGGGAAAAAAATAGGCTAAGACAGGCAAAAAAAGGAAAAATTGGAATTTTTACCCTACCAAATCCAGAAATATGGGAAAATCCTTCAAGAAGATTACTGAAAATGGAGAGAAGGTCCACAAAATTGAAAGATATCTGCCCAAGACTTGCATTGCTGCTCTGATACTATGAAAAATATGTGATTTGGGGAGAAAATAGAGGAGAAAAGAGGAGAAAAAGTGGCTTGGATGAACAACAACCTTGCTGCCTTGCAGACAGTGCCAGAAAGGTATGTCCTCCTCCTTTATAATCAGGCTTTTAAGTGAAATTTTGCAAAAAGAGAAAAATGCCCCTCAATACTAAAAAATACATAACTCCTAAAATACATGTCAAAATTGAATGGAAATTGAACTAGTGATAAAATAAAACATTGCGTATCTAATAGCTACACTATAAGACAAAAATATAATGTGGGAAATATGGAAAATGACCAAAATACTCCTGAACTGATATTTTAACAAAAATATAATAAATATATTAAAAAAATATAGAATCACCCAACCACAATTTGGTGGGTCCTAGTGGGGCTCGATGCCTTCGAGTGTAAATTCGGGTTGTGGCATACTGGTGTCCCCACCAACTCTCCTGGGGTAGGTGAATCTCAACCCTGTCAAGTGTAGCTCTTGGTGGCTCTTATAGTACTTGAACAAATCCGGGTCCAACTGTTGCAATGTCTCGTGAGAAATCCAAGTGTTGTATGAGCCTAGATGCCCCGCCCAACGAACTAAAAATCATTATCCGTTCCTAGTAAAGACAACTTGTTCATCTAAAATAGTATCAATATGATCTTTTTGTGCTAGTGGGAGGGGAAGAGGGGAAGGAGTCAAAGGGGCTGCAGGGATAGGAATAGATGTTGTATCAACCAAAGTGGTAGAGTCAGAAGGGGTCGAACAACATGGATCATTAGGAATGGATGAAAGACCCTTGTATACTATCAAAACCTCAATGTTAAAAGTGGAGCTCATGTTAGATTCTGGTGGCAAATCAATAACATAAGCATTAGATCCTACTCTTTTCAGCACCTTAAATGGTCCTACACCACAGGTTTGCAGATTTCGAGTGTGCCCCGAAGGTAGCCTCTCAGGTCGAATTCGAACCATGACATAGTCACCCTCATTAAATTCTTTAGCATTCTTGCACATATAGGCATACATTTTGTACTGGGCGTTACTTGCATTAATACATTTATTAACTTTAGCATGCAATTCTTGGACTCGTCGTGCAAAGGAAATGGCAGATTCAAAACCCCTAGCATAAGGAGACATTGGTATGAGATCTAAAGGTTTCCAAGGTTGATACCCATGGACAACTTGAAACGCACTCATACCTATTGACCTATTCATTGAGTTGTTGTAAGCCAATTGTGCAGCTGGAAGAATTAAGTCTCATGTCCGATGATGATCACCAACAAGGCATCGAAGTAGGTTCCCTAAACTGTGATTAACGACTTCAATCTGACCATCAGTCTATGGATGGTATGCAGTAGAAAATTCCAATTGAGTAACTACTAAGTGCCACAAAGTTTTCCAAAGGTAGCTCATGAAGCGGACATCCTTGTCAGAAACTATGGTTCGAGGAAGACCTTTGATGATATCGATTGTAGAGTTTAGGATAGAAATAGGGAAGGAGAAGAAGAATAGAGACGAAGGAGAGGAGAGGAGAGTAGAGAAAGAAAAAGGAAGAATGAGAAGAGAGGAAGCAGTAAGGGAGGAAAAAATTCTCAATTCATCATTAATGCTCACTAATCCGATTACAATCAATTAATAAAAGAGAAACTGAAATTCAAAATTCAAAAAAGAGATAAACCATAAACTGATAAATCTCGTAAAACCAGGAAGATAAAAAATAAATAAATAAATTAATGAAAAAAAATATGGAATCACCACAATGTGGTGGATCCTGGTGGGGCCCGATGCCTCCGAGTGTAAACTCAGATGACTGGTGGCATACTGGTGTCCCCACCAGTTTCTAGTGTAAGGTCTTAGATTAAGTCCCTCTAGGGGAATGGATGTACTATGCATGTGTAATCAACATTCAAAACAAAAAAACACAAAAAAAAAAAAAACTAGAAAAAATGGCCACCAATTAGATGATTGAAATCTACTAATTGGTAAGAACGTTGCCCATGACCCAGCCATGGTGGGATCTTCAAGTGGTTGATAACATTGGTTATGTATTTGAAGAAATGTCAGACTTCTCCACTTTAATGGACGCATGTGCCTCATTCAGCTGCTAACCTATCAATCTTATAGCTAAAGTAGAGGTCTCCTGAGAGCATCTTGCAGTAGAGAGCTCCCTCCCTTTGTAATCTAGGATACAGCCCCCTTGTATCATGTATCATGCTTATTGTTCTCTTTTCTCATAAATAAAACCCTATTACCATTTTTTAGAAAAACAAGTGGTTGATCACAGGGCCTCAAATTGTTATGCACATTGTGTTAACCAAATTTCCATTCTAGTGGTGACTTTATAATCAGTTATTCGCATTCTTGCAGAAAAAAGAAGATTTGTAAAAAAGTACTACGAATTCAGAAAGGTAATATCTTAATCTTACTCTGGTTTTAAACAGAACATAAGCAATACCCTTCCCCACACTTGTATGAGGATCTCTGATTACACGAACAGCCTCTATTCCAGATTCTAATTGGTTGAACCCACTAAACAACCGATATAATTCTTCATCCTGAAAGAGTAACAAAAACCAACTCTATCACAACAAAGTCATAGCAGTAAGTTCAGCAAATCCACACAAAATGAAGTCTTCCCTCAAAGGAATTACAGATATTGGGAAAGAATGAGGCACCTTCACATCAAATGGTAGATTACCCACAAAAACAGTTCTTTTATTATCATAAAGTGAAGCGCTTTCTCCTTTCAATTTTTTACGAGGTGGGCAAGCCCTATCAACACGGATGTGATTCCCTCCAACCTAATATTCACGCAGTTCAATAATAAAACAAGGATGCTTAGTTGCCATCCATAAAAAAATACAGTCTAAATTGCAAATAAAATTGCTGTTCTTGATTAAAAGAAGATTGCATAGTACATACCTCGGCCATGTTATGTGACAATGCAGCCTGTGCAGATTTTTCATCTTTGAAAACAATGTAAGCATGGACACTACATGGAAAATGATCTACCATTATCAACAACGAACAATAAGATACAAGTAATCATCAGTTGAGAACAATAAAAAATAACAACTGCAAATATGCAGAAAGAGTACTAGAACATGAACTATTAAGTTGTGAAGCTTAATTAACACCTTACGCTCTGTCGTGGATCGTGTCCCTCCTGGGGGTTGGAAAGGGGGGTTGGGAGCCCCTGAATGGGTCCACGATATATTGACTGTTGTTTTATTAAGGGTAGTTTGAGGATTTCACTCTTGTATTGTGGTTGCCCTAGTTTTCTCTTTATATTTGGGGCGTCGCTATTAGGGTTTGATTTATCGTCGAGGAGAATCATTAGTTGCGGCTATGAAAGGTTAGAGAAGCGATTTCTCTTGTAAACTATTTCATCTTCATAGTGGGTTACTGGGTTATTGCAACAACGGAAGACAGGGCGTAGTCTCACCTTCAGGCGAACCTATATAAATTTTGTGGTCTTTCTTCGTGCTTGTTTTTCTTCTTCTGATTTTATTATTATTACTCTCGCTAGTTTAGAATTAGGGCATCTAATTCCTATCATAAACTTCATCATTTCATGACAAGGCCATTGAAAATGTTGGGACAATAGAAGGCGACATAGTCAATAAAAGAAAAAGGGAAAAATATTTTGGAGGATTTCCTCTTTTTTCTGAATAAAGGTTACACATAAGACACCACAGAGGCCCATGAAACTAGAACCCAAGACTGACAGGCAACAAATGACATCCACTTACAATGTTATCCTTCTCATCTACATAGTTAGCCATGTTCTCATGACATGGTTAACAATGTCAAATGAGAGATATGTTGATAACAAGTTTGTGAGGCCAAAATGTGCACATACATATATTATATTGAAATCTGCAAATTCATATCAGATCATAGGCATTAAGGCCTCGCAAGTGAATTTTCCAGGCAAGTATGAAATTCGGATCTACCTGGAAATAGATTTCTAGGGATCACTGCAACTGCAAGTAGTTTGATAGCAACAGTAAAATAAACCACAACTGAAACGGAGGTAAAATAAAAAAAACTCATTGCAGTAGAAAAGATGGGCTTTGGTAAAACATACCTATCAATAGATTCATTGACCTTGCCCATAATAATAGCCCCCTTTCTCGGAGTTTTACTCTGACAGAATAAAAAAAAAAATGAGTTTTTTTCGTGGTCATCATCATCATCAATTGCTGAAAAGAAATTATGAATATCACTACACGAAATGACTTTAATTTATATATCGGAAAGGTCATTAAGTTGCTACTCACATCCAAAAGCGGTACAGACCGAATTCTAACTGATTCAATATCACCGAAACACTTAAATTCTTTCGTCAACGCCTTCTTCTTCACTTTCACTGGCAGATTCCCTACGAAGACAGTTCTTTGGAGCTTACTCTCATCATCGTAAGCTTCTGCAGAAACAACCATTGTTTCCGCTGCATCATCTTTTGTTTTCCTCTTCTCTCCAACAATTGTCCTATGAGATTGAGAGACTTTCTTGTCAGTCTCTTCCACCGTTCCGTACTTTTTCACTTCGTATTCTTCTTCAATTTCATCCCTTTTCCTCTTTTTCTTATCCTTCTCGAGGGTTTCTGTTTTTTGATCGGCTTTCTTCCGTTTCTTGCTTTTCTGCAAATTATTTTCGACAACAGAATTTCGCCTCTTTTCTCTGTCTTTCTTCTGACTATTCGGCTCAATCGCATGATTGTATTTCTCAGTAGAATCTTCCGAATTAAACAAGCCCCCAAGTTTAGGCTTCTCTGTGGGTTGAAGTTTCGGCATTAACGAGTTTTGTAATGACTCGGGTTTGGGCTTTCGACGAAAGGACTCGTCAGCGAAAAGTGGGAGAGTGGCATTTTCTGATTGGGAAGATGCTCCGAAGATGGTTTTGAAGATATCCGTTGAGCGATCATCGGTTTTCGCCATTTTTCGGGCTCGTTTTCTTGAAGATCTGAGCAGCGTTCCTAGAGAAGGAAGACGTTATCAACCCTAGAGGATGAATAGCGCCGAAGCCACGGTAGACAACCCTACTCCTCTTTAATTACTTTCACCCCTTAAAAAGTCAATATTACCCTCGCATCCATGTAAATTAAGAACTACTCTCACACAATCACCTAGTTATACTTTAATTGTACCTTTTATAGTTCTTTATCCAAAAGATGTTAATTGACTTATTTAGTTTATACAATGTTTTATATTGTATAATTTCCAAAAATAGAGCAAATAGGTTGAAACATTTTCTTCCCACATTAACTTCTCATTTTCAAAGTGGATTTATAGAATGGCTACCATAATATTATAATATGAAACTTTATCTTATTTTTCTAATGATAAAGTAAAAGAAGTGGTGTTTGTGCAAAACAAAACATTCAATTTTTTTATAATTTATCTAATTGATCGTTCTTAACTTTGTTTATCTCCTCACACAATTGCTTATAGTATTTTTTTTTACATGAAATAAAGTAAGAAATTCTTATAAATAAAATATAAACACAAAAGATGATTAAAACAGTTATTTTTCATGTACCAATTTCAAATCAAGGTAATTAGAAATAATTATGAAGATTGAAGACAATTCCTCCCGTTAGGATTTACTGAAGTCACATATCCTAGCTCCTCTAGATCAAACCAACTTCTTAATATACTATATTATTTTTATTATTTGGTTAATGTATTAAAAATATTTAAATTGTATTAATTTAGTTAAGTTATTAAACTACTTTATTTTAAAGTGTTATAGAATGGTGTCATGTTGCAAACAATAGCACTTCACATGATTTTTTTTTTTTGTTTTATATTTGTACGTGTTGCTTTTTTTCATATATTTAGGTGATGAAGAAAGAGAGGGTTGGTGCAGAGGGGTTTAGGGAGAGGAGAGGGTGGTGAAGTACCTGGAAGGGAATGAGGAGGACAAGGTATAGGAGGAATGAGGGATGGAGAATGTTGGAAAACATCCCAAAAGTGGCATCAAAGTAAATGCCTCCCCCGTGTCAAGGAGGTGGCAAAGGTATTTAAAAAGACTTCTCATATGGATGACACAAAGGTGTAAATAAAGAAGATGGTGTATGTCAACTTATGTCTTTTCTTTTACAATGCTTATAGCCCTAAGGGCATCGTAGTCATTGTAAACCTCATTCCACAACTATAAATAGAGGCTCAAGGCATAGGGAAAAACATTAAGTTTCTCCTCTTCTCATAAATTCCTCCCTAACCTTTTCTCTCTTTCTCCAAGCTCACTCTTCATCTCTCTCTTGCCATCTCTCTCCTTCTCCTTCTCCTCTCCTCTTCTTTATTCCTCTCTTTCCTTCTCCTCTCTTCCTTCACCACCTTGATCGAGGTTCTTTATCATGGGATCCTAATGTTACGAATTAGACACCCTAATTTTAAACTAACGAGAGCAATAATAATAATCACGAAAGAAGGAAAAACAAGCAACGAGAACAAACAAAAAGATTTATACCGGTTCACCTCAAGGTGGGACTACGTTCTATCTTCTACCACTGCAGCAATTGGTGTGTTGTCACAGGTAACCAAAAATAAAACCTATACTCCTAAAAATATATGTGGTAGTGCGAGTAAGGATCGATCACAAAGAGTGATTAGTCTACTTTTATGCTCCGTGAACAAGGATGGGGGGGGGGGGGGGGGGGGGATTGAGTATAACGAAAACACTTATAAGAAAAATAACTTAGAAATAATTTAAAGGAATCGAAATCAATCAAAAGAACAAACCTTGGTCTAAGTCAACATCAACCATTGGAATTTCACAACTGATCATTGATGCAAGTATATATCAATTTTCACTTGAGTATTCAACGTTGGAACTATCTTCCTATCTCTCCTTTCGTAGTTAATTATAAAACAAGCGATCCAATTAATCCTAATTACTAAACAACCCAAGACAAGCGCTAAAGGTTTAATCTAACAGCAACCTTAAGAATTAGAGAGATTGATGAAGTTAAACAACACAACAACAAGTGGCTGCATTTAATTTAGTCCAGCGTTCTTCTCAAGATCTAATAATTCATGATGCAGTAAATCATCAAATCTAGTTTGCTTCACAGGATAGAGGGATCAAACAATTACAAATTTGATATCTAACCTAACAGTAGATTGCAACGAGTAATAAACTAGTAGGCCTCCTAGTGATTAAATGAGACAATCATGAAAGAAAATTACAGAAGAACATCAAATACTCAAAACATAAATTGAAATATGAAAACAAATCAGATTTCACAGTTGTATTGATTCTTATGGCTTCAATTTCCTTTGACCAAGTCTGAAAGTTTAGCCACATAGGGCCATGAAGAAAGCAGACGGGAAACTAGAAAAAAGAGGATGAAAATCTGGAGAAGAGACCAAGAGGGGGTGTCTTCCCGAACTCTCCTTGTGCCTCCTTTTTATTCCTCTTCTTTCTCTCAGATTAGGGTTTTCTTTTCGTGCATCCGGTCTGGGTCATAGTGCACGTGCTGTGACTTCAAGCCAGGTTTCGACCTGGATTCATTATGTATCTCTAAAACTATAAAACAACACAAAAGTTGTAGAAAGCTTTCTTGGCGTTCCATAGCATTTTGAATCATTTCCATCAGAGCTCGGATGACAGAGTTATTCCCATATTACGAAACAATATCGAAACTGTCCAAAATCGTCCAATTAACTTCGTTTTGCACTTAACGTCTCCATTAGCATCCTAAATCAAAATATAAGAGTAATGAGTATATTTAGGCACCAAATAATTATAAAATCCTATAAAAATATGATATTTTGTATTCTCATCAAATTCCCCCACACTTAGCTTTTGCTTGTCCTCAGGCACATTTCAAATTCACTTTCCCAAAAACACCAAGGTTGTAACGCTATCAACAAAGAACAACCAAGCTCTTCAAAACTCATAACATATCATGAACAAACATTCTTAAACAACTTAAAATTACTTAGTAAACAATTTTATTCAAAGATGAAGTAAACCAAATAAGTAGACCCTCATAGAAATAAACACTCTGACTCTCATTTATTTGAAGGGTATGTGTTTCTCTCAAATTAATTCCAATGAAAAATGATCTACCATAGGCTTGCACATCTTCTCATTCTCCACCACTCATATCACATGCATTACACAATTCATAAGGACTTTTCAAGGGTTGTAACAGGGTTTAGGATCAAGGTGGGAAATATTTGGGAATGTAGCTCAAAAGCCATCGAAACTAGTGAAGTAAAAATGAATCAACTCAAGCTCGAATATATAAGACATGTAAAATCAATCACTTCACATAGCAGCTTCTTCAATTTGTATCCATCTCGTATAAATAGACCCCTTTCTTGGAATTTTTGGAGTTATGAACACAGATAGTTTGCAACTTTAAAAGTCATTCCCTCCATCACTTTCTTTCTTTTTTTCTTTTTATTTTCTCTTTGTTTTTCCTCAACAATGGAACTCATGAATTGAGGATAAAAACATGTTCCATTTCACCAGTCATAGCCATGCCACAAATCCAAATACCCCCACACTTATTTCTTGCACACCCACACAAATCATAATGAGGAACAAATCTCCACTAGCTGTGCGACTAGGGTAAAGTTTTTTTTTCAGATTTAAAGCTTGTAACGTGGGTTCCATAAAAAACAAACCAATAAAGCTCAAAGGGGTTCAACAAAAGGAAAAAAATTAATTACAAGGTAGGCTATTTGGCGTTTGTAGCTTGTAACAAAGAGGGCCTTAATCATGTTCATGCATGCATGTGTCAATGTGACCTTAAAGAGAATCAAGGCAAGTTCTAGAGAAATAAATCCATGGGAGGATATCTCTCATGAAAGAAAATTGTGACACTGATATGGATGTGTCAGTCTAAAGGCTCAAAATGTCATCGGCTTTTGTCTACCAAATTTAGTCACTGCCATCCTCAAAGAAAATAACTAGGCTAATTCATTCTCAGTTGGAAGATTACTTATTCAATCATGTTATGAATCTTTCAAGAACCTAATTTAATCTTGCTCATGACATACACAACCTAAATCATTAAAAACCACAAAACCCTAAAAAAAAAATCCTCCCCCCCCCGCACACACACACACACTTAGAACTTACATTGTCCCCATTGTAAGGTAAAATGTAAAGAGAAGGCAAAAATAACCAAAATATAAATGCGAAAATAAAAAGAAAAAGGAACGAAGTCCCCTTGGGCTGCCTCCCAAACAACGCCTTTGTTTATTGTCATTAGCTCGACTCAATGCTTCCATAATTATGGGTCATCCCACACATAGTATTTGGCATCACTCTTGACCTTATCTGTTTGAGCCCTAGACAAACCAAGAGGTAACATATTAGTAACCAAATAATTTATAATATTTGCATACCAAGGTAATGTCACACTCGCAGCGAGCAATTACTCATCAAGGAACGTTTCCTGCAAATGAAGTTCATCCTGGACATGCTTTTCTTCTTGTGGTGCACTAAGTTTACTGGAGATGACCACTGATAATGTTCCTCCATCTCCAAAGAACACGTACTTGAGGTAACTAGGGAGAGGCTTCAAATCTAGAGTGGAAGCCTACAAAGCAGAGGGTAAAAGCCTCCCGTTAGAAACTAGTAACGCAATATAAAGAACGTTACCTGATTGCTATAATGTGGAATGTCATTCAACATTGCAACGGTTTCCTACAAATCAGAACTCAAGGCTAACTCCTCATTCTCTTTCTCAAGATGCTTACTAATGGCAACTTTTAATTCATCTTTTCCATCAAGTTCAAAAACTTCATGTGCGAAAGGATCAATCACATCAATAGAATAAATAGGATTATCATCACCAAGATATTTCATGGCATCATACATGTTAAACTTAACAATTTCGCCATCAAATTTCATGGTAAGTGTGCCAAGATGAACATCCATCTCAGTCTTGGATGCCTTTAAGAATGGTCTTCTTAACAGAATATGAGTAGTTTGGTCACCATTTTCCTTATCAAGCACATAGAAATTAGTAGGGAAAATCAAATCATTAACTTGCACAAGAACATCCTCAACTATGCCCTTAGGATAGGCATTAGATCTATCAACCAATTGAATCACAACACCAATTTTATTCAAAGGTAAAAGTTTTAAAGAAGCATATATAGGATATGACATGACATTAATCGAAGCCCCTAAATATATCATGACCTTCTCAAATTTGGTGGTACCTAACGTACAAGGGATAGTAAACATACCTGGATCTTTGACTTCACAGAGAGTTCTTTAAATAATTGCAGAAACATTCTCCCCCACTCTCACCTTCTCACATCCTTTAAGTTTTTGTTTCCTCTTAATTGTGCACATTTCTTTTAGGAATTTAGCATAACGAGGCACTTGTTTAATAGTATCTAAAAGTAGAATATTTACCTCACATCTGTGAAAAGTCTCATATAAATCTTTATTTTGCTCATCTTTTCTAGAATCTGCCAAAGTTTGAGGAAAAGGAGGAACTGGTTTATAATAAGAAAGAGGAGGAAACTTATACTTAGGTACGTCATCATCATTGGGAACGTTCCTGTCTGTAATGACATTTTTCTCTTTTTCTTGCTCCAACGATGCAAGGGCTGCCTTTACCGGAATCTCAACCTCTTTCCCACTTCTCAAGAAAATTACACTTGCATTTTCTCTTGGATAATCCACCGTTTGAGAGGGTAATTTCCCTGAACTTTGTGCCTCTAGCTGACTAATTGTCCTTTCTATCTGGCTCATCTGATTGTCCAAACTTTGAATGGCCCTTGCCTCTTGTTGAAATTGTTTCATCTCCTATTGAAATTGCAAAGTATTAGTGGCAAGAGACTTAACAATATCTTCTAAAGACATACCAGAATTGGAAAGTTTGACCCGATCGTTGTCTAAGGGGATATGGCTGCCTATATTATTGGTAACTTGGGTGATTTTGAGTTGTGGGCTGATTAACTTGTGGATTCCCATAGCTAAAGTTGGCATGATCCCTCCATCCCATGTTATATGTGTTCGAATAGGGATCATACTTCCCTTGCGGTTGTCCTGGATAACCACCCGCCGCATTCACTTGCTCAATGTGCTCCTCTTGAAGAGTTGAGCACATATCGGTTGGAGGCCCTACTACTGAAAAAATCCCACAAGCCTTTGCTATTAGCATATTACCTACATCCATTTGACGAACAAGAGAAGTTAGACTTGCAATTTTTTGTTCATGGGAGGAAATATTTACCTCATTAACATTCTTAGATGGAAGGCCAAGCCTTATGCCAAATTGTTGAGATTTGGCCACCATATTTGCAATCAAGTTTCTCACGGCCTTGGGAGTTTTATCCACCAGAGCTCCTCCACTTGCAACATCAATCATGCTCCTATCAGTGGGTAGAAGCCCCTCATATAAATATTGGATAAGAAGCTGCTCACTAATCTGATGATGGGGGGAAGTTTGCACATAATTTCTTGAAACGTTCCTAGTATTCGTGTAGGGACTCTCCGTTATGTTGCCTTACACCACAAATTTATTTTCGAATGTTGGCCGCCCTTGTAGCTGGGAAATATTGCTCCAAAAATGAATCTCTTCATCTCATCCCATGTGGTAATACTCCCAGAGGGTAGATAATAGAGTCAATCCTTAGCCGAATCCTTCAAAGAAAATGGAAAGGCTCATAATTTAATTTGCTCTTCAGTCACCCCCATGGGTTTCATACTCGTGCATACCACATGAAACTTCTTTAGATGCTTGTGAGGATCTTCACCTGCAAGACCATGAAAAGTGGCCAAGAGATGTATTAGTCCAGATTTTAATTCAAATGTAGTAGTACCATCTAAAGTGGGGAACGTTATGCATAAAGATTGTTGATTCAAATCAGGGGTTGCAAGCTCCTTCAAAGTTCAATTTCCAGCCATGACTTCCTCCTCCTTTAACTCAGGTTCATCATAAAATGGGGAATCAAGAGCTAGATCATTCTCTTTAGAAGTCCTCCAAGCTTTTCTCCTTAACCAGCGCAAAGTTCTCTCTATTTCTGGATTGCACTAGAAGATCGATTTACGGTCATAAACAATCAAGGGAACTCTAATAAAATATGAAAAACAAATCAGGAAAAATCTAGAATAATTAAAAAAATAAAAATTATAAAAACCCTAGAAAACGGTGGAATTTGGATTCGGAGTCAGAATTCTGCCAAAAACGTAACAAGGAAAAACTAACGGTTTTTTTTTTTTTTTTAAATTTCAAGAATGAAATAATGATCAACTTGAATGACTCCCCAGCAATGGTGCCAAAATTTGGTGTGATGTCCCAAGCAACCAAAAATAAAACCTATACTCCTGAAAATATATGTAGTAGTGCGAGTAAGGATCGATCCTACAAAGAGTGATTAATCTATTTTTGTGCTTCGTGAACAAGGTTGGGGGGGGGGGGGGGGGGGGGGGGGGGGGGGGGGGGGGGTATGTATAACAAAAACACTTTTAATAAAAACAACTTAGAAACAATTTAAAAGATTCAAAATCAATCAAAAGAACAAACCTTGGTCTAAGTCAACATCCACCATCGAAATTTCACAACTGATCATTGATGCAAGTATATATCATTTCGCACTTGAGTATTCACCATTGGAATTATCTTTCTATCTCTCCTTTCGTAGTTAATTAGAAAACAAGAGATCCAATTAACCCTAACTACTAAACAACCCAAGACAAGTGCTAAATGTTTAATCTTGCAGCAACTTTAAGAATTAGAGAGATCGATGAAGCTAAACAATACAAGCACAAGCGACTGCATTTAATTTAGTCCAACGTTCTTCTCAAGATCTAATAATTCCTGACACAACAAATCATCAAATCTCGATTGCTTCATAGGTTAGATATCAATCAAACAATTACGAATTTGATATCTAACCTAACTGTAGATTGCAACAAGTAATAAACTAGTAGGTCTAGTGATTAAATGAGACAATCATGAAAGAAAATTACAGAAGACCATCAGATACTCAAAACATAAATTGAAAGATGAAAACAAATCAGATCTCACAGTTGTATTGATTCTAATGGCTTCAATTTCCTTTGCCCAAGTCTGAAGTTTAGCCACGCAGGGCCATGAAGAAAGCTAAGGGAAAAACTAGAGAAAAAGAGGATGAAAAGTTGGAGAAGAGACCAAGAGAGGGTGTCCTCCCGAACTCTCCTTGTGCCTCCTTTTTATTCCCCTTATTTTTTCGGTTTAGGGTTTTTCTTTTCGTGCATCTGGTATGGGTCACAGTGTACGTGTTGCGACTTCAATCCATGTTTGGACAAAGATGTAGCCATCTATCAAAATTCAAAACATAAAAGTTTTAGAACGTTTTGTTGTCATTCCATAGCATCTTGAATTATCTCCATTAGATCTCGGATGAGAGAGTTATGCCCAAATTACGAAGCAATGTTGAAACTGTCCAGAATCGCCCAATTAACTTCGTTTTGCACTTAACGCCTCTATTTGCATTCTAAATCAAAATATAAGAATAATGAGTATATTTAAGCTCCAAATAATTATAAAAGCCTAAACATTAAAGGATAAAAATATGACATTTTGCATTCTCATCTGTAATCCACTATGAAGATGAAATAGCTTACAAGAGAAATCACACACACTTACAAGTGTTTTTCTCTAACGTCTCTTAGCCCCAACTAATGATACTCCTCGGATGATCAAACCCTAATAGCGGCATGTTATGATCTGAGGTTAAGTGTTTGGCTTTTCACTACCTACCAGGCCGATCTTTTGGGTAGTATTGGCTATGTGCTTAATATTTGGTATCAAAGCCACTACTTATGTTGCGAGTTCGAATCCCTAGGGGGGGTGACCAAACGGTGTCACTAGAGTGGGTTGTAGTTAAATTAGGCCATCGTGGACGTCGTCTCATAAGAGCTTGAGGGCGAGCTCTTTCTCCAAGGGGTGTGTAATGTTATGATCCTAGGTTAAGTGTTTGGCTTTCCACTACTTAGGGGTGGCTTCGAACCAAGCCGGCTCACGTTCGGCTCGGTTTGATTCGTTATCTATCGAGCTCGAGCTCTAAAATTGGCTCGTTTACCTTAACGAACCGAGCTCGTCCGAAGCCAGGTTTTGTTCGTCGGCTCGCAAGCCGGCTCGAGGTGAGTCGGGATCGGTATCGGGTTGGGAACGGGAGCGTGAGCGTGAACGAGAGCTGGGGGGGGGGGGGGGGGGGGGGGGATTTTCCTCCCCTTGTCACCGCCGAGCCCCTCCCACCGGCTGTTGTCGCCGCCTCTACCACTGTCGACAGCTGCTCGCCAGCCGCCTCTATGGCCGTCCATTCAATTTCTGCCTCTCCTCACCGTCGCCTCTGTTTTCGTCGTCGTCGCTTCCGTCACCGCCGTTGTCACAGCCGTCATCTCTGATGACAAGTCCTCCCCGTCGTTGTAACCCCCTTCCCTCGGCGTCATCTTGGCGAAAAACCTGAACCAGTAAGTTCAGAGGAGAAATAATCTCCCCCCTCCCCCGTGCGAGATGATTTCACACATGCGAGATCATAAAGTAAAAAAAAAAAAATCCTTAAACTCTCCTTCCTCATAGCTCTTTAAAAAAAATTAAAAATACATTTTATAGAAATAAGTTTCTATGATCTATTAGCGTCTCATGTTTTTTTAAAATATTTTTCTAATTGAAAATTCTTATTAAAAATCATATAATTTTCTAAGTAAAATTTTCCTACCAAGATGGGGTAGAAAGCTTTATAGGCAATTTTTGAATAAGTATTTAACAGTTGATGTTGTAATACTTTTAGCATGAAGCAATTTTCATTGCAATTTTGTGTTTGAAATTTTATTTGATTAAAAATTTATCGATAAGTATAATAATATATTAGATTGATTATTAATTTTTATTTATTTCCCTAGAAGAGGCAATAAAAGGTCCATTTAACTTTCCTAATAAAATTTTAAAATATTTTTTTAATTTTCTAATAAGTCACTAATAGTAATAGGATTTTATTTAAACGTTTTTTTTGGAATATGTATCACAGGAAAATATTTTTAGTTTTTCCTAGAATATAAATTTTCATTTAGGGGCACTAATGAGGCCATAGTAAATTTATGGCTAGATTCAAAAATTACAAAACAAGTTAGACAACAATGGGAGTAAAAAAGATTAATATTGGTGCATTTTCATCCATTATTGAAATTCAATCTTGAACCTCCCCTATCATTATTTTTTTTTAAATGTATGCATAATTTTATATATAATTTATTCAAAGCCACCCCTACGTACGAGATCATAAACAAGGAAAAAAAACTCTTTGTCCCTTCCTCATGGCTCTTGAAGAAATTGAAAAGATATTTTAGTAGAAATACGTTTTTAGAGACTATTAGTGGTTTTTTCAAAAAATATTGAAAAAAAATTTTTAGTAGAAATATAGGTACAATTAGTGCCTCATGTGTTTTTGAAAAATTTTTCTAATTATAAATTATTTTAAAAAAATTATATAATTTTCTAAGTAAGATTTTCTTGCCAAGATGGGCTAAAAAACCATATAGAAAAATTTTGAATAAGTATTTGACAGTTGATGATATAATCCTTTTAGCATGAGGCAATTTTCATAGCAATTTTGCGTTTGACTTTTTATTTGATTAAAAATTTATCGATAAGTATAATAATATATTAAATTAATTATTAATTATTATTTATTTCCTTAGAAAAGGTAATAAGAGGTCCATTTAACTTTCCTAAGAAAAATTTAAAATATTTTTTGTAATTTTCTAGTAAGTCTCTAATAGTAATAGGATTGTATTTAAAGGATTTATAGTTTTTATTTGGGTGATTGTAAATTGATAGTGATATTTCATTTAATTTTGTTGTGTTTGATTATTGTATGGAGTTTATTCATAATGTTATGCATTGTATGAAGTGTTTAGACTATTTTATGGAGTGTATGGAGTGTATAAACAATTTCATGGAGTGTTTATGGAATGTATAGACAAATTTATGGAGTGTTTATGCAGGTATTATGTATATAGATTATGCCCCATTTTAAGTAGAGGTCATGCCGAATTTTATATAAGTATTATATACATAGATTATGCTCAATTTTAAATAGAAGTTATACCCAATCTTATACATGTATTATATATATATATATATATATATATATATAGGTTATGCCCAATTTTATGTAGAGGTCATACAGAATTTTATCTAAAATATATGCATAATTTTATATACAATTTATTTTATATATATTTTTTGAAAAGTTTTAAATGTATGCTACCTACCAGGTAGGTCTTTTGGGTAGTAATTGCTAAATGTTTAATAAGACACTCCAAATATAAAGAGAAAACAAGGGCAACCGCGATACAAGAGTAAAAATCCCAAATTACCCTTAATAAAATAGTTGTTAATATTTTGTGGACCTGGCAGGGGCTCTGCCCTCACACCCCCACGACAACCTTATCGAGAAGGTCGACCCGTGTATCGACTCAACGTAAAATGTTAATTAGGCTCCACAACTTAACACCTAAAACCAACATGGTATCAAAGCAATGGATTTAGGATCCAAAGAAAATATGGTGTTTAGTGCATGTGGATTATCAAGATTCAAGTAGATCTCTTGTTAAGTGAAGCAAGAACTCGGTCTTGCACAAAGATAAGTTTTTTTTCTTCTCTCATTGATGAGATATTTTATCATTCTTGAGTCTAAGAAGATTGATTGATACATGAGATTCTCATTCAAATTGGTCAGGAAATTGTGTTTTATGTGATTTATGAAACTCTAGTGCTCGATTTATCTTTGATCATGCAAGATTGATGGACAGTTTTTTGAGGACTCGATTTAAGCATTAGAGTTCAATTTCTCTCCTTTGAAAATACTTGTTGGATGAACATTTATTCATTTTTTTACTATTTATGAGGATTATCATGATCAAAACATGATTGCATTCATAGAAGAGTGTTTAAATTGATGTTTGTATGGCTTTCTCTCAAAAGAGCTCGATAAAAAATGGTTTCTAAATTACAGATAAGGAATTTTTTTTTGAAAGAGTTGTTGGTTCTTGCAATGAATTTTTGGCCTTCCCTTGGCTGTGTTACTCTCTTGAGAAACTGACCTAAAACTTTTGAGAAAAAAGGGTACGATTACGTTGTCATTGAATTATAAAGTTGGAACATGTTTATAGAAGGAAGTTTCATTCTTCAAAAGCTTGCCAAGAGGACTTCTTTTAAGAAATAAAGTGCTAGATTTAACTTATTTGAAGACTTCCTCTATTAAAATAACCTTTGGAATTCTTTTCCTAATCGATATATGGAAAGAAGGAAGCAAATATTGTGATATTTATTTGCTAGGTGGCATGAGTAACAAAGAAGGCAGGTTTCCTTCTTTAGAAGATACACGTGTTGGATTCTGGTTTGACTCAAAACCTTTTATAGATTTGATTTGATTTGAGATAGTTTCCTAATTGAGAAAGATTGGATTTGATTTGAGATAGTTTCCTAATTGAGAAAGATTGGAAATCTTCTCTAATTGGTATGACCAGGACGTGATTATTTTTCTATACCTATTAAAGTGTATGATTAAAACAAGATAGTAATTTATTTTATATTCTCTCTCGACTTAAGACTCCCTTGGCTTATTTAAGTTCATATGTAAGAAAGGAATGAAATTTGTCCTACATGAGACAACACATGGTGGTTTGATTAATGCTGAATGACAATTGAGCTCGGGTTGATTTCCTCTCAAGTGACATATTGGCTCAAGTTGGTTTATATTCTTAGCCTCACTTTGCTTATTGGCTTGGATTAGTAGTTGGTTGACATATTGCTTATAAGTGATTGATTACTTGTTGATTAATGGCCAAAAACTACATGGGAAGTAAAAGTGTTCTTTCCACAAGTACCACCACACCTTTGAGAGGGTTGTCTAACTATTTGAGCTGGTCACATTCGGTTGGGAGGTTTCTCCTCACTCAAGACCTCTTAGGACATCTAACCAAACCAGCTCCACCAGTTGATGAATAAGATAATTCTTATGTTAAATGGCTCAAGAATGACGCCTTGGTCATTAGTTGGTTAATTAATAGCATGGAGGAGCACGTAGCCAACAATGTTGTTCACCTTGAGACATCAAGATAGATTTGGGACACCTTGGTCATTAGTTGGTTAATTAATAGCATGAATACTTGGCTTGTTTTAGAGGAGTGATTCAAGAATGGAAAATTGCTCAACCTTACTCCATTGACATATCAGTTCAAGAAAATCAACAGGAGGCCTTAGTAGCTCCTATTTGTTTGGTCAATATTAAGTCATATCTTGAGGTGGCCAAAACTCAACTTCTCAGCTCCTCCGCGCTTCCATCATTTGATGACATAAGTGACACACTTCTTAGGATACCAAACGTCTCTTCCACTTCTAAAATTGAGTATCATCTGCTATATACTTAGGCAGTAGGGGGTACAAATTCTACCACCAGAGGACGTGGTAGAAATTATACAGGAGGTCGATCAAGAGGTGGTAGAATTGGCTCTAGTCCTCTGAGGGATGATGATCGGGTTTGTACTCACTATGGTGAACTGAATCATTTCATGAACAATTATTGGAAGCTTCATGGCAAACCAAACTGCGTTACTGCCAACCAGGCCTTGGTTAATAGCAATGAGAGAAAAGAAGAAGACTGTCATAAAAGCCGAGTTACAAAAAGACAAGAAGACTATCAAAGATAATGATTACGAATTATTGTAGACAATGAAAACTCTGATGGTATCCTCCCCATCTTCTCCTACATCTTTAACTACTATTGCTGCCACCACTGCTTCAAGTATGATTTCTGCCAGTACCTCATCTTCATGTTGGATCATCAACTCATGGGCTTCCGACCATCTGACAAGTAATTAGAGTCTATTATATTCCATGTTTCCATCTTTACTAGACCATTTTATTACCATAGCCAACGGATCCCAAACCAAATTTCTTGGGAAGGAATCATCCTTTTGTTACACCATCACTTCCACTTACTAATGTCTTATTTGTCCCCAAATTTTCCTTAAACCCGTTGTTTGTTAGCCAGTTAACAAAATAGTTTAATTGCTCCATCACCTTCTCATCTTCTTCTAGTGTTTTCCAGGATCTAACAACGAAGCAAGCAATTGGTGGAAGCCATGAACAGGGGGGGCTTTATTACTTAGAGTTGCCTCCAGTAACTGTTGTTTCCACTTCTCAGACAGAAGCAAGATTGTGGCACAACCGGTTTGGACATCCATCAATAGCATCACTTCAGGACGTATTTCCAAATTGAAAACTTTATCGGTTTTAAATTGTAAAGTTTGTCAGTTGAGCAAACACTAGAGGACAACATATTCACCACGAGTTGATTTTAAAGTTATTGCTCCCCTTTCATTAATTCATTCAGATGTATGGGGACCATTAAATGTATCAAACATATCTTAAGTTAAATATTTTGTTACTTTTGTTGATGATTTCACTCGAATCACGTGCCTTTTTCTATTCAAAGAATGGTATGATTTTTTTTCCATATTTAAGTCCTTTCATGCCATGGTTTCCCCCTTAGTTTGGAAAAAGAAAATTTAAGTGTTTCGATTAGATAATGCCAAAGAGTACCTATCCGGTGAATTTCAATCCTTTTGTCAGAATAATGACATTATCCATCAAACATCCTATGCCTACACCCCTCAACAAAATGGTGTAGCTGAAAGAAAACTGACATCTCCTTGAGGTAGCCCATGGCCTACTCTACTATATGAAGGTGACTTAGTTTTAGTAACCTCATGCCATTCTTACAACCTGTTTCTTTATTAATAAACTATCATCTTCATTACTTAGCCACAAATCCCATAATCATTGTTATTTTCAGATGAAGACCCCTTCACCCTTCCTTTGAAGGTATTTGGTTGCACATGTTTTGTTCATATCACATCCCCTCCGATGAGTAAGTTTGACCCTAAGTCTCTTAAGTGTATTTTTTTTGGGTTACTCTCATACCCAAAAAGGTTATGTCTATTATAATTATTCTCTTCAAAAATTAATTGGTTATGCAATTCACCAAGATGAATCGTGAGTTAATCAGGTTTATGTGGATTTGGGAGGGGTGGGTGAGATCGTGGATAGAGTTGGCCTTTCAATGATTCTAGACCTTTAGCTTCTAGAATTTTTTATTTTTAGGACTCCATGGATTTAACTCATGGAGAAAAGGAGAGACAACATCTTGGGAGAAAACAAGAGGAAGAAAAGGGGTTATGGATTTGTGTCCTAATCCTTCTTGAAGCTCAATTTTTAGATTAATAATCCTATAATATTATAATTATGTCCCTAGAACTTAAACTAATTACAACAATATCATCTTCATGAGATGACTCTTTATTTACCATCATTGTGTGGTTTGTGGCCCTTGAGCCCATCTTCTACATCTCTTGGATGTGTGGGTTTTCCTTGGTCTTATGGGTTTGGGCCCTTCTTCTAACAGACTTGGATGTGTGAGCCTTCTTTTGTCATATGGGCTTGAGCCCATCTTCTAACACTCCCCCTTAAGTTGGGGGAGAGAAAACACCATGAGAGCCCAACTTGGCTACAAATGGTGTATAACATATTCCTGTATAAAATGGCAGTCCACCATATCTTCAACACTCCCCCTCAAGTTGGTGGTCTCTTAGAGACCCAACTGGCATAATATAAGAGAGAGTAAATCACTTCTAGCCATAAGATATTGCTCCATACTCTAATAAAATGGTCATAGTCAAAACATACTTTTTGCACAATTTTATAGGTGGAAAAGTAGCCCTACTATGAGGCACAGAGTCTACCCACTTTCTCAAGGTAGCTCAAAAAACACCTCTTGGGTGAATAAGAAACTTGACTCATGCTAGATGTTGGGCACATTCCTATCCTCTGTAGGTAGTGGGTCTATAGGCATTGCTCAGAAGTGTAGTAATAAACTCGTCCATCATGGTATCCCTCCACAGGACATTGACTCTCAAATGGTAAGAGCAAAAATGCCAAATAGGGGGTGTAACTAGTAATCACTCAAAAGATAATATTTTGGGGCCATCATGTGTTTTCTTCATCATCGGAATAACTAATGTTGACAACAATCAGCAACTAAGAAATCCTTCTTCAATAATAATGTCTCAATCAGAGAGACACGATAACATCAACTTAAATGGGCATGGGCCCAAATAACATGTACCAAATAATGAATCTTTAATACACTAACCGAGTAATAATAATCTGAGTCAATAAATAAGTCACGTAGAGTCAGGAGACTAGGATGAGAAGACCCAAGCAAGTTGACCCGGACCTAGTTGACTCGACTCGTTGGGTTAGCCTAAGCGAAACAGAGTCAGTCTGGTCGCCTGCCCGCTGGGGTAACCCGGGTAGAATAGAATAGACTCAGTTTGGGTTTAATCCAGCACTTCCTAACTTAGGAAGTCTTTTAATCGAGAAATATGCCATCTTCTTCCCCCCAGTGCTGGCTTCTGAATAGCGCGGGACAACAGTAAACCAAAGAGTGTAACTAGTGATGAACTAGCGAGAACTAGAGATAGTTGGTGAAGAAATTTCCAAAATCAGTAGAGTCATCGTCCTCCCAAAGCGGCAACCAAGCTGGTGATTAAGACGAGCCACATGAGTTTTCCATAATGGAGGAGACTTCCGAAAATAAGATCAACATTGATGGCAATTGCAAACCGTAACTAGCAAGATCTGTAATTTGTTAAATCCGTAACTTTCAAAAGATAAATTAGCAACGTCCAGAGCAGAGACGAGAGCCAGAAAGGAATTTTTGAAATTGAATTATTTCTACGACAAACATGTTCTGTTCGGCGTTGCCATTTTCAAAAGATGCAAGCAGGAAGAGCAAACTTCAGGAGTAACATGAGATTAAATAGCAGCCGATGAGATTGAAGATAGCTAGCAGAGACAGAGCTAAAACCAGAACAACAAAGTAAATCACATTTAGCAGGCAGAGACTCCCGTTGGATGACAATGGAAGCAACTATGTTCAGGCCAATGAAGAACAACAATAATGGAAAAAATAATAGCCATGGCAGCATGATGATTATTAAAGTAAGGTAGTGGTTCGTTGTCCTCGCGAAGTGATAAGATACCAAGCATCGACAAGAATTCTTCCTCGTTGTCTACACGTGTTTCTCTCTTCCACCAGTCATTGAGATGGCGACCAACATCGATATGATGGATTCTGCATATTTCATAGGTTGGATAGAGATCCTCTCTTGGATCAACTCCACTCTCTAACTACATCTCTCAAAAGTTGAAGAGGCAACTTCTGGTGCGATCAAGTGTCAATTGATGGATGCGGCCCACCTAGGGATTGCTCCAATGCACAAAGTCAATATTGATGCCAAGAGCGAGTATGAGATGATCCAGAAGTATAAAGTCCTCCAAGATGTCTTCAATAAATTCAAAATCAACAAGCATATTGAGGTGAACAAGATTGTGAAAGGAAGACCCCTTGATAACTTGGGATTCATGCACTTGTATAATCAATTGAGTCATACAAAAGCTTTCTAAATAGAATAATGTTGTTCGAGTTATCGTAAAGCAGAACTCAGAGAAAAATGACTGGCACAAAGTCATGATCATTCCAAATAGAGGAGGATCAAATGTATTTTTGGAAGTGTTGAATTTATGAAAAAGAGAAAAACTTCATTGACTTGATGTAATCTGAGTACATGAACCCCTATATATAATAGAGGAAAGTAGTAGAGTCCAATTACAATTAAACTACTCTTGTCCCAATTACACCCAAACTCTAACACTTAAGATAAGTTTTAATATAATTAAATAACTTAACATAAATAACAAACTAATATAACTAAAACACCTTTAAATTGAAACTCTTCTGTGAAACCTCTTACTATAATAATTTTGGCTCTATAAGACTTCTTATTGTGAAAGTCATGTAAGACTCTTCCATATTTGCTTTTCAATACTCCCCCTCAAACCAGAATTTATAACCTTAGCTTGCAATGAAAATAATTATTAGTCTTCAATTTTCTTTTTTTGAAAAAAAATTATTCACAAATACAATTCATCATAAATGCAAAATCCTCATCTTTTCTGCTCCCCCTTTCTTGAATATTTTGGTCACATAAAAATTACCACAACATATAGAATAAAATACCTCTTTCTTGTACTTCTTCTTGTACTGCTCTCCCTCAAACTGGGAGGTAATGGCAGTGATCTCAGCTTGAAGTAAATAACATAGATGTTGTAATAATCTCTTCTACACGATGTCCCAAGGATAATTACAAAACTGGACATAGACTCTCAAAAGATAAAAATAGGTGATATAACATAAGTCAAAGCCAACATCAAAGGATTTCGAACACAAATCGTGACAATAATCACTCAAGTGGGTAATGCTTGTCATTCAAAAGACAATGATAAAAAACCCAAGGGTACCAATAAAAAGTCTCAATGGATTTTAAACACACACACACATATATATATATAAAGGTAAACCAACCAAAGAAACACACAAGAGGTTGGCCCAAAGGGGTATATGAGAGTCAAAAAATGATGGTAGGAGAAAGGTAACCGACAAAAAGGGTAAGTAAGATATTTTTCTGATATTTTTTTATCAATAATAGAAACTCAAAAAGTGATACAAAAAAATCGGCTTAAATTCAGATTTTTCAATGCAATAGGATACCAATATGACATTTGGTTCTTCCAATGCGAATATATCCTTAAATAAAGATCAGATTGACATGAAATTTTCTCCTTATCAAACTAAACTTCAATACCTTTCATAAAAGTATAATTTATATTCATAAAATATATTTCTTTTGAGATAAATAATCTAATATATTTTGGTCTCTATAATCTGGCCAAACTAAGTACTATTTATCATTTTACCAACATAACTATTGACTCTTCCAAGATCAATATCTCCATATAAAAAACTCAGATTGAGAATTGGTTGAATAGGTAAGAAAATATACTTACAAATATTTCTTTTGATATATAATTTTCTATATAAAGTTTCGTTCTTGATAACATAAAATTGCTCATATGTTGAAGCTTTCTATTGCTACTCGAACCCCTCTTGCAGTCTGACTTCTACTGCTTAAAATATTAATTTTTTTTATAAAAAAATTTGATTTCCAAAATTCATTCTGCTTTGGAAAGTAGACTCAAATATATTTATGTCAATATATAATATAAAATATTAAAATCTCAGTATAGAGATGAAAATGAAAAGAAAACAATGGGTACAAGGACTAAAAAGAGAAAAAAATTACGAACCTAAACTACTAGAGATAATAGATCAGAAAAGGATCACATTATCTCTGTGGGTTGACCGATTTAACTCACAGAACCTGCTCTGATACCATGTTGAATTTTTGGAAAAGAGAAAAACTTCATTGACTTGATGTAATCTGAGTACATAAACCCCTATTTATAATAGAGGAAATTAGTAGAGTCCAATTACAATTAAACTACCCTTGTTCCAATTACACCCAAATTCTAACACTTAAAAGATAAGTCTTAGCATAATTAAATAACTCAACATAAATAGAAGACTAACATAACTAAAATACATTTAAACTGAAACTCTTCTGTGAAACCTCCTTCTATAATAATTTTGGTTCTATAAGACTTCCTATTGTAAGAGTCATGTATGACCCTTCCATATTTGCTCTTCAACATGAATCTAAGATCAAACCAAGATATATAAAAACAACTAGATATCTTCCCAAACAGAGGAAATATATTCTCGATAATCAGAGTAAATATGAAATGATGATCAATTATGAAGATCCAAAGATACCAGAAGATCAATCAAGATGTATTATGAGACGAGCTAAAGTAAACCAAGGATAAACTAGGTTGGTTTAGGAAGACTTCTGTTAGCAACGCAATCTCGGAATATTCAACAACATTGGAAGGAAGCAATGCTAGGTATTGGAAGATAGGGCCCAAGCCCACATGACCAAGGAAGGCTCACATATCCAAGTGTATTAGATAGTGGGCCCAAGCCCATAGGACCAAGGAAGACCCATACATCCAAGAGAAATAGAAGATGGGCTATAGGCCCACAAATCAAAGATAAGGCTCATAAGCCCACATACAAGATGGCAAGATGGTAAATAAAGAGTCATCTCATAGAGATGACATTGATGTAATTAAGTTAAACTTTTAGGGTTAAAACCCTAAACGCTAAATCCTAAGTTCAGGGGTATTGTTGTAATATAGTAGTTTCATTAATCTTTAAATAGAGTTTCAGAGGGAGGGTTAAGAATAATCAATTATGTAACCCTTCTTCCTCCTTTTTTTCTCCCAATGGGTTTATTTCCCTTTCTCTCCATGAACTTAATCCGTGGAGTCTTGAAAATCAACACTAGGGAAGACGAGCAACGCTTTTTTTTCTCCATTGCTCGGCAGTTGACGGAGAAGGAGAGAAATAACACAGAGCACAACACCAATCCATTCTTGGGAAGATGCCAACAAACCAAGTCAATTCATTCTATGATATCGGAAGTTCCTCTGCATTAGTACTCATTTACTAGAAGCACAACATGAAGCTTGTGCATTTCTTTGGTTAGTTGCGGGGCTCCAACCAGACTTTAATCGTTCATAAATTCAAGGCTGACAATCTCTTCATTTGGCTTATCAGAGATTCCATAATGTGACAACTGAGTGCGTTGTTCAGATGAGGCACCCTGTTTTCTTGGATGGGACAACACTAGCAATCGGCAAAGCCTAGCAGATTAGCTTTATCATATAACTCAGATGACCTTAAAGGCTTTTGCACATTCTGTCTCCTTATGGCTCAAGAGATTGAGGGATATTGATCTGAAAGAGTAAAAGGATCTCGTTTGATTAGAGACCAACAATATCCTCACTCTGCTTGGGTTGGAAAATGCTTTATTAAGTGTGTGTTGTGGTTCAAAGGAGATGATAGGCAGAGAGTGCAGAGCAAGTCAATATGAGATTAACGACAATCAAACAAAATCATCAGATTAGAATAAGAAGAAAAAATAGTAATAGATTATCTGAGTAACAGATAGCGGAAGCAGATACCCGAGCATTAACAAGTTTTGGAATTCTAAAAAAACACGTTACCTATAAGTCCTAAAAATCAATGATATGATACTGTGTTGATTTTCATGACTCCATAGATTTAGCTCATGGAGAAAAGGAAAACAAAATGTTGGGAGAAAATAGGTGGAAGAAAAGAGGTTATAGACTTGTGACCTAACCGTTCATCTAAAACTCAATTTATAGATTAATAATTTTATAATATTACAATTATACCCCTAAAACTTAAACTAATTACATCAATATCATCTTTATGAGGTGACTCTTTGTTAACCATCTGCCATCATTGTGTGAACCTGTGGGTCTTCTCCTTGGTATATGGGCCTTGAGCCTATCTTCCACTTCTCTAGGATGTGTAGGCATTCCTTGGTTTTATGGGCTTGAACCTTTCTTCCACATCTCTTGGATGTGTGAGCGTCCTTGGTCGTGTGGCCTTGGATCCATCTTACCA
The DNA here is from genome assembly GCF_029961685.1 of Aristolochia californica. Lineage (NCBI taxonomy): Eukaryota > Viridiplantae > Streptophyta > Magnoliopsida > Piperales > Aristolochiaceae > Aristolochia > Aristolochia californica. The sequence continues at coordinate 6,989,463 of NW_027182257.1, forward strand.
AAAATTAAGCATCCAAAATTTGACCGTGATTGAATGGGTTCTCATGAGTTGAGTGGTGTAACCTTAAGTGTCAAGACTCAAGTCCCTCTTCTACAACATGGGATTTGGTGTGATACATGCAAAATTGGCAAAAAGTGCAGCTTCTCGCCAAAAGGAGCTTTAAGTAAAAACACCATATGATTTATGTCTAACAATATTGGTACTCTGTGAACTAAGCACACGAGGCTACTCATAGCTTCAATGAGGTGACTACCCCATCACCCACCACTCTGCTCCTATATCAAATGGCATACTCAGCAGTTCAATATTATTTATTTTTCTTCCGGAGGACGAGGACAAACCCATTCCCTCAGGCCAACCCAGAATTCACCAACGACGAAAAAGACAAAAACTGAAATTGGGAGCAATATCAAACTTCACAACCGTAGAGAAAAGAAGCAATATGAAATCGACCCACAAACAAAGCTAGTTTGTCAAAGATAAACCATTTGTCTGATATTAGGTCAGTGTTTTCAACAGCCAAAAGATTAGGAAGATTAAGAAAGATTCCGCCCCATATTTCTCAATCTTATCGCTTCGTTTCACTTTTCAACCTTGGATTTCAAGCTAGATTTTTCATCAAACACGTCACAAGCAAAGTGCATAAACAAACAAATTACAAATTCCTCTTCTTTTCGCGTACACATTTTACTGTCATGACACTACGAGATAGATGATTATTTCTTCGTTTTCAGACAGATAATTCTCAATTCGCATGCATCATCATCCACCCTATAAGCCACAATGGGCAAGCAGATAAGATGTTCGTTGAATTGTCGAGGAGGAGAGAAGAAGTTCTAGAAAGGTCAGGTTCCTCTGAATTGAAGGCATTTCAAAGTGGTAAAACTGTTTCCGTCATTTCATTTTCAGCAAAAGTGATCCGGAGAAATTCTGAGACTCTACTCTGAACTCTCCACTACGCCACCATCCAAGACTTAGCTCCGATTTACTCCGCACTAACCTTCATACCTGTCACAGCCGCACAGGAGAGAGAAGCAATCAACCATCATTGGTGGGTTCAACTAAGCTTCAGCTTATCTTGTTGGTCTTCGGAACAGCTTTCTCCATATCTCGTTTTTACCCTACACGCGCGGAAAGGGCGACGGGAACCTTTTCGATAATACTGCCGAAAAAAATGAAAGAAGCAGATTCGACAATTAAGAAATCAGAATCAATGTTTTTTCTGCCTTTTGGTAATAGTCGGGATATGATTAACATTTCTTATCCTTATCCCTTCTATCCTTACGTGTTACGATGATGTGATATTTTAGTGTTAACGAATAGTCGTATAATTGAGTTTATTAATGACTAATCATTTTAGGATAGGTTTTGACCTAACCTCATAGAATAAATACTTATATGTAAGTTTTGAGTTTATTAGTTTAAAAAAAATAAGGTTTTTAAGTTGATTTATCATTTTAGGATAAGCTTCGATCCAACTTCACGTTTCCTGCATGGCTGCCCATCCTTTCCCACGTGACCACAGTATATGCCTCCAAATTCTGCCACGTGGTGTTGCCCCCCTCGAATCTCAATATAAGCAAAGGGCTGTTAGTGCGCGGCGTATGTGAAATGGAAAGCGGCTGAAATCGTTAGTGCGCCAGTAAGTGAACGGGCCTAGTATGTGACGGGGGAATGCAAAATATAACTGTATTTTACTCTCCCGTTTCAGGCATAAAACGATGGCAAGTAATGGGAGAAAGCGAAATACAAATCATTAGTGCTCCCAGTAAGTGACGGGGAAAAGCGAAATACAATGCGCCTAATAAATTACGGGGGAATGCAAAATACAACTGTATTTCACTTTCCCCCGTTTCAGGTATAAAAAGATGGCAAGTGAAATCCGAGGGTTCGGATTTCGCTTACTGTTCAAATACATCTCGCTGTCAGGGAGGATCAGGGAGGAACCTCTGTCGAATGAGGTTTCGGAGAATTTTTTTTTTCTCTCTCACGACCTTCAGCTTCTCTTCTCTCTCGGCCTCCATTTCCTCTCCTTCTCGACCTCCGTCGCAGAGCACGGGAGGCCGAGCCTCTGCCGTAGAGTCTCTCGGCCTCCCTCTCTTCTACCTCTTGGCGTACCGTTGAAGCACTGGCCCATCGCCGTTGCCCACTGGCCCATCGCCGTAGTCTCCCGCCCGTTGAGGACGACGCCGTGCCCAGGAAGATGATGGTTTAATTTTTTCTAAGTTAGGAAACATTAAACCGTCGTAAAAATAATAATTTATATTTTTTATTTATAAAATAATTATTTTTATTTATTTAATATATTTATTTATAATTACTATATTAAATTAGTCATTTAATAGTCATAATTAAAATATTATTAAAATAAATATTTGATAAATTATTTTGGTTTAATTATCCCGTTGCTATAATTAATTAAACCAATGGATTTAAATTTTGTGACAATATATTATTAATTAATAATACATAAAAATATATTATGTTATTGATAAATATATATTTATTTATTATATTAAATTAGTGGTTTTTAATGTTAAAACATATCTTATGTTATTAAAAAATAATTTATTTATTTATTATATTCACTAATGTTATTTTTAATAATTTATTTTAGTCACTTGTACTCAGAAGGAGTTTGCAGTACAATCTAAAAGAGCATCATATTATCGAGATATTTTAGCAATTCAGATGTGGCAAAATTATTGACTATTATGTTTTAATGCCACTAAATATTTTTTATGTTGTACTTTTGTATGAACAGATATAATTTTTTATATTAAAAAGGTGATTGAGTTATATTTGTATTATTTTTATTTTTATTTTTACGATATTTGTGTAGTACGCTATGTAGTACGATATTTGTATAATTATTTTATATTTAGATATTACAAAATTAAAATTTGATTACAATTTTAATAATATAAAAGTAAACATTTGTTTAATTATTATATTTAATATATTTTATTTATTAACTAATATTAATTTAATTTTCTGATAGTCAGATATATTAAAATATTTTATTTAATAAATAATCTATATGCACTTTACACCACACTTTCCATTGTGCACTCTAACACAAATAAATACTTTATACTGCACTTTCCATTGCGCACACTAACACAAACAAATACTTTATACTGCACTTTCCATTGCGCACACGCACACTAACACAAACAAATACTTTACATCGCAATTTCAATTGCGCATACTAATACAAACAAGTAATTTACATTCCCTCTCACTTTCCTCAGGGAAAATATTTTCATTATATTTTATTTCCTTCTGCACTTACATTGTGCACTAACTCCCCTCCCCCCGACCCCAAAGGTGCAATCGGGGAGAGCTCGGAATTATTACGACTTCTCTTAATCCTTTCTTACTCTAATTTAATCCGCTTTAAGAGTTAACACCTACACTCATAGAGAGCCCATGCTTTCCCTCGCTTATCGCCGCTATTTTCGAATGTGACCGATCATGCTGTTGCGCTTCACGTCGACAGCCTTCACCCCTTACGTATTTCTTTGGGCGACACGTTGCTAACGTAGGCAGTTCCCAAAGAGGCGACACCCGTGGTCACGTGCACCGGAGACGTGTCAACTGTTTAATTGCCGGCTCTTTATGGTGCGTCAGGACGGAGGGGACTACGTTAGTACAATATAACCCGCCTTCCGGGTTTCGGTCTGCTTCGGCTTCTCAGATCTCTCCTCTGCCACTTTTCTATTCGGATCAGATATGAAGGCCATTCTTCTCAGGACGACTTCCGGTCCGATCCAAACCTCCGTCTCTCTCGGATCTCCGAGACTAGTTTTCTCTGACCAAGATTCCGCTGCCGTGATTTCATTTCCCGGCAGAAATTGTACGTCCTCTCCTAAATCCGCTTTGCTTGTCCGGGTGAACGAAAGGAATACGGTATCGAGGTCTTTCCGACGGACTCTGTCTGAAGCCTATCTGGACCCGTCGGAGAAGGCTGCTTCCGGCAGGAGCTTGAGTAGGAGATTTTCTCGCTCTTTTCCGGATATGATTACCGAGGAGCATGACATTCCGGAAGAGAGGTACGATTTGAAGTCGGAGGCAGAGGAGCATGATGGATCTGTTGTCTTGAAGCGCGGAGGTTTGGAATTCGGGATTTCTGACTGTCTTTCCGGAATTTGGTCGGTCAACGAAGTGTTGCCGGAGGATTTTGAGTTGACCGGCGGGGGTACGGGTGAAGGGAGAAAAGTCGGAGGCGGCAGAGGTGGAGGAAGAGGTGGAGATGGAATTGGAGATCTCGCGGGGGAAAGTGCAGATCAGAACAGGATGGGAGCTTATTACCAGGAGATGTTGAAAGCCGATCCTGGAAACCCTCTTCTTTTAAGAAATTACGGAAAGTACTTGCATGAGGTAGATGATTAATTTCGTGTTCTTGTTTTCACTTCAAATCTTTGTAGATGTTTTTGATTACTTCCTAAAACTTGCTTGACAATCCGCCTTTATAATTTCTTTTGTCACTCGAACGATTTTCGTCGATGTTCTTTTAATAAAACTTTGTTGTTGTTGTTGCTGTGTCCTAAAGGTGGAGAGGGATATGTTGAAAGCAGAAGAGTATTACGGGAGAGCGATATTAGCCAGTCCTGGAGATGGAGAGGTTCTGTCGCTCTATGGGAAGCTGATATGGGAGACGCAACGGGACGAAGGAAGAGCTCAAGCATACTTTGACGAGGCCATCAGAGCCTCCCCCAACGACTGGTGAGATGTAGACACATTTTCTCCTCATGATCTCATCTCTAAATTTAAAAAAAATAGCAAGATAGGCATGCATCTTCCGCCCCTTGGCCAGAGACACAATTTGGTCGATCTCCGCCTTCGGTCACGGGTTGTTCAAGTGTGATGCCGGAGCCGCTTGGATGATGTTTTCCCGGCGACAAAATGTGCATCGTTCAAGGATGCGCTGATCGAATTGCTGGCTTGAACACTCTTGAATCGGCGGAGAGTTGATCAGTCAAAGTCAAGCTTCTGCATTTTGGGTCCCCAAGGATTTAAAATTCATCTCATTCCTAGAACTTGCAACTAAAGCATAACAGATTCGTGCAACTAATCGGTGGACTATTATTTTTGACGTTAAGAAGTGGTTTTTGATCGTATGCAGCTACGTACTTGGATCCTACGCTCATTTTCTCTGGGATGCAGAGGGCGAGGAAGAAAAAGAGGAAGCTGAAGTGGAGCTTAAATCTTCGTCCATGGTTGCAGTCTTTTGACATCATAGTCGTTGCCGACCAAGTGACTGACTCCTGGTGGACTAACGAAATCCTCCTCTCATCTCCCTCTATCTGTCCATGGATCATGTTGCTGACTGGGAGCCTGACAGGTGAAGAGGAGATTAAGAAAGAAGAAGAGGGAGTAGTGAACTTGTCTCTACATTATGTATAAAGAAGATTAATAAAATATGATATTGAAATCCATTAAGGTATAACCAAATAACGTAGTTGGAAGGATCTAGAGGGAAGGAGAATACTCCATTGTTGTACTGTAAAAGCTTGGGTTAAGGGGATTGTGACATGACTTTATGTAATTCGACTTTTATTCCTTTTTTCAATCTTCCAAGGTTAAGATGCCCCTCCAGCCTTTTACACCGGCGGAGGAAAGAAAAAAAAAAAATACAATCATGAATGAAATATAAAGTAATGGACAAGTAAAAAAAATAAGGTAGTGTTCTATCAGAAAGAAAGTCACAGGTTCATTATGTGATGTATGTTTACCCCGTTCTAAAATCAATGATCTGCCTACCCATTACTGTCCATTACTGTCACTCTGCATGCATTATGAGAAGGCCCTTTCCTTGATACGAAATAATATGGGAGACACGTTGGGAAGTTCATATCTGTAATAATATTAACTTCCATGCATGTAATAAGGGAGACTCGTTGGGAGACACCATCTACATCGTAAAAGAAGTCGTAAAAGAAGGGGTCCGAATCAAAATCTAAACGAGACCTAAACATTAGGGAATCCTACCCAATGCTACCAAAGCCAAAGTGTTTTTTTCACGACAGTCACTGCAAAAGTGGCAGTTGTGTGTAGAGGTGGCATTAGCCCAGCCGAGCTTGAACCTATATTTAAAATGTTGCAGTTGGGTGTAGAGGCTGGGATTGGCTCGAACTCGTGTTTGAGCTGATCCCAACTTCGAGCCTAAAATTGGAATCGATCTTGAGCCCAATAATTTTTACTGATATCGAGCTCAAACTCCAATAAGATTTGAGCTCCAACTTATATTTAAAATTTTACATAAAATATATGTCAAATAAATTGTATATAAAATTATGCATAAATTTTACTTAAAATTGAGCATGAGTTCTACTTAAAATTGGGCATAACCTCTATATATAAACCCTGCATAAAATTGTCTATACATTATGCATAATATTATGCCAATGTGACTTATTTAGAAACATAATGCATACACAAAATATGACTTGAGACTAAAATAGGAATCGAGCTGAAGCTCAAGAATTTTAACCAAATTTGAGTTCAAGCTCGAGACAGGTTCAAACTTTAACCTACAATTAAAACTTTTCATAAAATACATATTCAATAGTAAGTTCGAAGAATCCTAAAAGTATGGAAAACTACAAGGAAAGATGTTCGTGTACGCAGTAAGGAAGAAGACAAACAACAGTGAGAAATGCAAATGTGAAGACCGGTAGACAACAGGAAAGACATTTCACCTTGAAAAATAGTACATAATTTCCTTGAGTTTTGGAATCTCCATGCAACTCAACACCCCCAGCACTAGGAAAAGGATAAATCCTCCAAAATGTCTGTAGGCAACGGATTCATTTTTTAATTCTCTACTCCATATTTGTAGAAATTTTAAAAATATTAAAAATGAAGAAAAATAAAAAAGAAGCAGAACGTTTATGCTTACGTCTAGATGTTATGCCAAGAAACGACGCAAAAAAATGCCTCTTTCAAAGCCATTATGACAGGTAATAATCCAAGATGAACTCATCGTCTTTCAAATAATTCAACCAAGCTTCATACTACACCAAATGCCTTTCAAACCTCTCTCCTTTTCGATATCCAGCTTCGCTATGACCGCCATACCTTCTCCACACAATCTCTCTGCCTTCCTTTCTTCCATTCCTCCACCGGCCCCATGAAAAACCACAAAAGGAATGGAGCTAGCGGCAAGTAGAGATCAAATCCCACCAACCAAACTCCACAATAACGAAAAAGGCCAACACGAACCTCTTCGATTTCCTATCCAACAAATACCTGAAACTCGATCCCTGAGACTTTTTTTTCTCACTTGTCATGGACTAGAATTCCTTTCAACTTCCGGTTATATTTTTGGAGGAGAAAAAAATAGCTGCAAGGAAGTGGGCTTCGCAATGTTTTTCCCGACATCTCTTATGATGGAACCAAAGGGTGAGAAATGAGATTAAAAAAGAACAATTCCGATCCTGGCTCCCGCACTCTCACTAGTTTAAATAAACAAGTTGGCTTGCGAGCTGAATCGGTGCGAGTTCGAGTTTGACTCATTTACTTAAATGAATTAAAAACCCTGTCTCGAATTCGATTTGAGATTGAAAAAACTCGAACCGAGCCAAGCTCGAGCTGCTCGTGAACCAACTCGGTTCGATGCCCCTCCTAGTTGTATGATAAAAACCATTTACCATCCATTTTATGCTATCCATCATGTATATACAAGTCGATTTCACATTTCATTCAAATCTCAGACAATTCAACGCGCATGTAAAACATCTCTCTTAAAGGATAGATCAGCATCTTGTAGAATGAAAAGTGGAGTAGAAGAGGTAACATGGTAACCATCCCTATTTTTCTTCCAAAGCATTCAATTCAGCTTTGACTATCAAATGACACATATAAAAACTTTTCTATTTTAAAACAAAGGTCCCTTTTTTATTCCTATTTTACCATACTTCTTGATTCAACTCGATAGTTTCTCCCCTTTGTTGAGGTCTATTTACGACGTGTCACCTCCTATCCCTTTTGGATTCATGGCACGTAACTTGAATTTAAGCAAGAGGGTGAATCTGGTCTCTTTTGTTTGATAGATACGAGAGAAAGATCCTGTTTCTACACGTTCAAGCCAGTGGCAAAAAGTTTTGACCTCTTGTTAAATGAATGGCGACAAACGTATTGATTAACCAAGTGTTCCCTTTCACTTTCCCCTCCTCTTCTTACTCCAACGCACTTTTCCTCTCCCAATGCAATCCCTTTCCCCACACGATTTAATAGAAAAGTAAGGGTGGTCCATTGAACAAAAGGGGAGAATGTGAAAGAGAAAAAGGATCTGGTGGCGATGATGGTTGAGGTTTCTGTAAACAAGGATAAAAGTTGAAGAGGCAGTGGCAGTAATAGTTGATGCGACGGTAACTCAGAAAGAAGAACATAGACAAACAACAAATCCTGGATATAACATGCCATTTACGAGCCATGTCGTAAAATGATACACTGCACAAGGAGTGAAAATCCAGAGAGCGTGAAGTCTAGCGCTTCTTTCCAAGTGTTACTAGTGAAGAGTTTCTTTGAGTGCAAAAGAGTAACAGAACTATTAGAAATGCAAATATGAGAAAAAAAAAAAAGACACTGCAAAAGAGAGGAAAGCCTCAATAATGTCCTGAGTTTGTCTCCAATTTTAGCTCGCACTCCTTTATTATGCTGCCACTTTTGGTAATCTCCTGATTAAAAAATGTAAAAACAAAAAATAAAGGTACTAATAGTGAACTTTCTAGTTTTTCTAATGTAAATCATTATTTCTGCTATTTGGTGTTGAAGAACAGATATGTAAGAATCTTATCTGACTCTCATAGCAAAAAATCTCATGGAGCTAGAATTGGAATCTTAATAGAGTCTCACAAGAAGATATCTTATAAAAGAGTTTTAGTTAAAAGTACTTTAGTTATGTTAGTTTTTTATTTATGTTCAGTTGTTTAATTATGCTAAGACTTATCTTTAAATATTTGACTTTGGGTGTAATTGGGATAAGGGTAATTTAATTGTAATTAGATTTTACTTATTTCCTTTATTATAAATAGAGTTTCATTGCACTCACTTATGATCAAGTCAATGGAGTTTTTCACTTTTCTAAAATTTCAACATGGTATTAGAATAGGTTATGTGAATTGATTTGGTTAACCCACAGAGATAATGTGATCATTTTATGATCTATTATCGTATTATATTTTTTTTTCTTTTTTTCTTGTCTCAGTACCCATTATTTTCTTGGTGTTCGCACCTTCAAACTAAACTTTTCATATTATAAATTATATATTGAAGGAAAGATCTTTGAGTTTACTCTCCAACTCAAAAAGAATTGGCAATCAAAGTGTTCTACAAAGATAAATCGATATTTGAAACAACAAAAGTCAGATTGCAAGAGAGGTTCAAGCAGTAACAAAAAACTTCAACTTTTGAGGTATTTTATGCCATCAAGAACAAGACTTTATATGAAGAATTACATGTCAAAAGAGAGTTGTAAGTCTATTTTCTTACCTATTGAACTAATTCTCAATCTGTGTTTTTCTTGAAGGAGATATCAACATCAGAAAAATCAATGATCATGTAGGCCAAAGAAGAAAATATTCAGTTTGGCTAGATTATAGATTCTAAAATCTATTAAATTATTTCTCTCAAAAGAAATGTATTTTATAAAAAAAACATTAGAATTTAATGAAAGATATCAAAATCTAGTTTCAGAAGAAAAAAAGTTCATGTCAATCTGATTTATATGTAAGGAGATATACTCATTGGAGTTGGCAACAACCAAACTACAAAATGAAAAAAATAAAGAGGTCATAATAGATTCAAGAATGAAGATTTTTACATCAAATTAGGTTTCAAATTAAACTTTTTGAGTCTAGTTTCTTAATCAACGAAAAATTTGTAATTTTGATCTAACATTGTGGGAGATATTGATATCAAAAGTACTAAAGTCAACTCTGTCGAAAATCTATCATTTTTCACATTTTCTCTCCTATTATCTCTTTATGCGTTAGCTTGAATTGAATTTCCTTTTCTCTTAAAATCCTAGTTTTTAGCCAAATTTCTCTTCTAATAAGAGATTTTTTGTTAAAATTAATCACTTCATTATGTGCTCGTTCAAGGTATGCAAAAATTCTGGCTTCAATGTTGTTTTTAAATTTTTGTGCTTTTGTTACTTAGTGTGTATCTTATGCATCCTCGGCTCTGAAAATCAGTCACCCCCAAAAAAATTATAATTGCTCAAATTTATTAAGTTCCACTATTATCGTCTTCTTTTTTTAAAAAAAAAAATTCATATTCTAAATTCATTTAGAAGTATGAGGGTTGCATAGTCGCCTATTTCTGGTTACAATTATTTTCCTCTAATATTTCTTCAATTTATCTTCTTATGTTTTTATTACTTCAAAGCAATACCTAAACCCACAACCTAAAAAGTATAGGAGTGTGCCTAACATACAACTTGAGTCAAATCTTTTATTCTTCATCCAAGATGTGATTTGTGTTTGAACTACCCTTAAAAAAATAAGTAGTTTCTTTGTTAAACCCTAAATTTAAGCCATTTTTCTACCTTTAAAATTGAACAAAATATGTTTTAGACTATGATCGTTTTGACTAGTATATGGAACTTTGTCGTATGATTATGAATGATTTTCTTCTCCCACATTGTATTTTGTCCAAGCTCGATCTCTGTCCTTTTTATCCCCAACTTAGGGGAAAAATAACATAAGAAGTATAAAAAAGAAATATTGTGTTCCACATTTTGTGGTAAATTTCATGTGACCAAAATATTGAAGAAAGGAAGAGAACAAATGATGAAATTTTTTGCATTTATGAATAATTTTTTCAACAAAAGAAGATTGAAGACCAATAATTTTTTTTCTTTATAAGTTGAAGTTATAAACTCCAACGTAAGGGAGTTAAAGAACATATATGAAAGAATCTTACATGACTCTCACAATAAAAAATCTCATAGAACCAGAAATAATATAATGGTGTCTTACAAAAGTCTCACAGGAAAAAATCTCACAAAAGAGTCTCAATTAAAAGCTTTTTAATTATGTTAGTTTTTTATTTATATTTAATTATTTAATTATGTTATGACTTATTTTAAGTGTTAGATTTTAGATGTAATTAGATAAAAATAATTTAATAGTAATTAAATTATACTTATTTCTTTTATTATAAATATAAGCTCATTGTACTCAATTATGATAAAATCAATGAAGTTTTTCACTTTTCCAAAAATTCGACTAAGGAAAAATCCAAAAAAGAAACTTTCTTCTCATTTACTTTGCAATCCTAGAGTCCCAGAGACCCAAAGATTAAACCAGCAAGAGAACACTTTCAACTACATAAAATCATGATATTCAAATCTCACCCTGAATTATTCAACAATTCTCTAATGGACAAATAACAGTTTCAGTATATACTTCGGAGGAACATCTTATCAAATATTCATGAAAATTTGAAGCAGCCGATGCAGTCGAGAAGGGGAAAAAATTTACAAACATAAAAGCATGTCAGAAAGAGAATTCCTCTGGCAGATCTTGGAACTTCCCTGATAGAAAGCTTTTATATTGTTCTTGAATATTACCTACAGCATAAGAATAGAAAAATACAAATTAGCAAGAAGGCAAATCATAAAAAAATTCGGCAGGATCACTATACCTTTAGATTGAAGAGGAGGCACACTCTTTGATATAGTTGTCTCAATCAACTTCACTAGGTCCTTCCCTGAAAAAGACACAACAGCGTATATTTTTCATTGAGTGATTTGTCTCTCTGGTTGGAAGTTTCAAGCATTGCTAATACAATCAGCTTTTCAGACGCTGCTAATACTATCCACTGCTTACCAGTCAGAGATTTTTCTCCAATATTAACATTTAATAGGAAGGATGGAATCTCTTTGTCTTTCAGCTGCAAACCCAAAAGAAAAAGAAGAGTGATACGCTAAGATGATCCAACATTAAACAATTGACAAGATTAAGTATTTTCTTTATTTCCTTGTCCACACCTGTGATAAAAGTGCCTTAGCAAGCTCCAACGGATTATTTGGTGAGGGACCTTTGATATATCCAGGGAGGAATTTTCCGTTCTGATACCCAGCAAGAAAATGATAGGCTGCTTGACCTGGTGAAAGCTTTGACACAGACGGAAGAGCACCAGAGCTGCATTTGAGCAAGTGAACATTTAGACCATTTCAGAGGTAATTAAACCATAAGGCCGGACTCCTCCTTGCAAATTTGAATTACAAAAGCAGCGCCTCAGCAGGTATGGGACACCAGAGATGATGGTTATGCAAGAGGTGGGGTTAAACAAAATACCAATAATTTCCATTTCATTTTTTTTTTTTTTTTTTTTTGACCGGGAGGGAGGGAGGGAGGGGACAGCATGCCTACTGCTGGACCCGTCAGCACAACTAAAATATTGCTTTCTGATTGGTTTTAACACTCAAATTTGGCATTTAGAATCACTCCAACCATCAAGTTTTTTTAAGCGATCAACTATTGCATGTATGACCCAACTTTGCATTTGGTACTTATACAGTACATCACCATCCAGAAGGTGAAATACGTGACAGAAAGTGAAATATGTGAAACAGTAGCTAAGAACAGGAAAATAAAAGAAACAACTTTGTGATCAATTTATATAAAATTGTTAAAAGAAACAATTTGTCAGCATTAAATGACTAGCAGTCAAATGAGTTTGAAACTGGAGAAGCACATAATCAACTTTCTCTTAAGCATTGTGCTCGTTAAAGAATCTAGAGGTAAAGCCACAGCATAGGATGATAGAGCTGTCCAATTCTCTTGAAGAAATTAAACTTCAGAAACGTATGTTTAAACATCAACTACACTCAACACCAACCACAGATCAACAGTACCATGTCAATAATTATCATTAATTTTCCAATCATATTTTCTGCTTTTTCTTGAAAAGCTCTAATGGACTGATCCAATTTAGTTACTCTTACTGATGATTCTTTTTCTAAAATTTTTTTTTGATGAGCTTACTGCATCTCATACGATTAGTGATATGCACATATTGAACCATATTAAATGACTAGTAGACAACAAATTACAGAGGCTAAAATGGTAGGTTTTTACCTATCAGCAGCTGCAAAGATGACTGCATCTGGCAGTTTGTACAGATTGGGTGCACTGGGATCTCTGCTTCGAAAGAGAGGTGCAACACCGTGTGAGGACAAAACTATATCAGTATCAAACTTGTGCAAATCAGAACAGCTCTGGATAGTACTCTCTGGAGCAAACACCAGTATCAAAGAGTCTCCAGAGAAAAGTAACCTACAAATGAGTATGAAAAAAAAAAAATTGCTGGTTAAAACAACAAGAAAGAACCAAAGAGAGCCTTAAGTGTCAAGAAAAAAGATAAATAAGAGCCTTTTCTACCTGGCAGATAAAGGAAGGCCATCCCTTGCAGATATAACTGGTGCAGCTAAAGCAGCAAGGCTGTCTTTTGTACCACTGGTATCAGCAAATGCCTTGCCACAAAGGATAAGAGAAGAACATTCGATATCCGCTGCTATAAATCCATTACTAGCCTCTGGTCCCAGACCGATACTCTCACCAATACTTTGACTGCAAGGCCAACAGAAAAATTATTTGCCACAATGAGAAATAAATAATTACTCAAACAATTAAGATAAAGGCAATCTTAGCTAACTCACCTCCATTATTTAGAAATAATTAAAAAAGGCCATTAGTTTCTCTTAAATTGACATAAAAAAGCACTATCATCGTTTTATATTACTGCTAATGCTCGAGGCAATTTTAAAAGGAAACTCCCATTTGACCAATAAAGATAATCTTAGTCCATTTTAGGAACAGAACTCGCTTGTGTCTTCTTTCAGAATTCCTAGAACTTGAAGCTCTCATGAAAAATAACAAAAATAAGAGGCAGAAAGAGATGAAAAATGACTATATAAAAAGCATACCAAAGGAAATCAGCGATTAACAGCACAACCCGTGGCAAATTGGAATGAGATTGGCCCCACAACAATAAGAGACTTTGTGGGCTGTTCATAAATCACCTTTGTAAGTATCCAAAAAAACTATCTATTTGATCCTTTCCCAGCTCGTGCTTGTAAAGAATTTGGAATTAACTGACAGCTGTTATTTGCACCAGGCCGCACTAGAGTGCTCCATGTAACCCACCAGATGAAGATCAAATGCAAAATTTGATGGAAGCCACAAGAGTGTATCCCATGTAAGATACTGTTAGCTAATGCTGCCAATTTCAGGATATGCAGACTCCAATCGAGGTGGTGGCCTATTAAGGCTTTATGTTGCTTTTCTCAGCTGCATCATCAAAAAAGGCTTTATAAGAGCAGATTTGCCTACCAGACCAGCTTCTTGTCTCCTCTCATTATCAAAGAAGATAAACTTTCAGGATACAGGCTTCAAACAAGGAATCTTTGACTGAGACTCAGAAGCTTCATGCTTCAAAAACCCAAGAGCAATTCTTGTGCCTGAATAGTCTTCCCCTCTGCAAGTGGGCTTATCAAGTTATCTGATCTGAGAAGACCAGACAGAACCCCACCTAAATATAAAGAACAATAATTGCCAACATACTCCTGAAATATGGCATAATACTTGCATGCCCTCATACAGCAAAAGAAACAAGGCCTGATATTCTTAGTTAGCTAGTAAGTAATAGCTGCGAAATGACAAGTCGCAGCTGATTTCCAGCAAAAACATATATAGAACTTCACCCTCATCTGCTGGTGCTAGAGTTCGAAGAAGCGGAAATTCCACAGCTAATGGGCTGGAAATGAAGGTTTGGATAGATCAACTGTTTGGTTTATTCTTTTATTTCCTTAAGGCAAGCTCTTTCTGTTCACTTATTATTGCTAAACCATATATTCTAAAGTTAAAAATAAAAATTAAAAAAGGGTCCTTCACTTTTTTATGGCTAGCAGTGATGGGAAAGTAATCATAATGAACTGTACAGAAGAAGCCAACCAGTCTTAAACAGCCTCTGCAAACTCTGTGGTGATCAAGAAGAATCAACCAACCACATCCTCCTTTACTGCCCTTTTAGCAACTCAATGTGTAGAGCCATTTCCAGCAAGTATGGCATTCACGTATGTTCTCCTAGTTCCATCTCAGAGTTATCACTCAAATGTCACACATAGCCCCTTCCCAAAAATGGCAAAACACTAAGGAAGCAACTGCAGCCACCAGTCCCATGGAGCTTATGGCTGGAAAGAAATAAAAGAATACATAATCACTCAGCTAGCTCTCCTGGGTTTGTGATTGAGAAGACAAATTCACAGCATTTATTTGGGTTTGCTCAGTTCAAGAATGCCACCCTTTCCCAGCTCAATAATAAGAAAATTCTCACAGCAAATTATCACCTTCAAGTACCAGGAGCCTCATCCTTCTTTCCCTTGGCAGGCACCTCCTGCAGGCTGGTTGAAACTTAACTTTGATGGATCATCCATTGGGAATTCTGTTAAAGTTGGTTGGGTTGGATCTATCAGGAACAGCAGTGGCTCATCTCTTCTCATCTTCTCTGACCCAGCAGGCAAGTGTGATTCAACCAAAGGTGAATCCAGAGCACTTCTCACTGCTATAAATTTATTAGCAAAGAGATTTTCAGGCTCCCTGATTATAGAGGAGGATTCAGTAAATAGCATGGATGGCCAAAAGACCTAGCCCCTCCATGGAGACTTGGCTACTTTTTTAAAATGAAATTTCAGTCCTTTTTCTCATGGCAAGTGGATTGGAGGCACATTCTAAGCTCAGCTAACAGTTTGTCAGACCAGTTAACAGGAGTATGCATACAGCTCCTTGTTGCGCTACAATTCTCTTCCTTTATAATTTAAGGGACATGCTATATCTTTTTTGAAAAAGTGCTGAATTTTATTAGAGAGTAGTGAGAATTACATCAGAGAGTGGGGGGACCATCCCAAACAATGAGAGATTAGAGGGATGTCCCGATTTTGGCTAACCTATCGACAGAAGAGTTTGCTGACCGAGGTACATGGTTCCAAGAACAGGAAATACTAGATACAACGTCAAAGATAGAGAATAAAACAAGCCAATGTCACCAAGGGGTAGAGGCTGAGTCCGAGTACCAACTAATGATGACGCAGGAATCTCTTTCAATCAGCAGATGACCGGAGAGACGATCCTTGAATGCAGTCAAACCATGTAAAAGGGAGGAGACTTCAACAGTGGTTGAGTCAGCAACACCCAACCAACTAGCATAAGAGAGGATAACCTCTCCCAAAAAGTTTCGAAAGACACCTCCAAAGCCAGCAGGCCCCAGACAGCCAATTGCACTGTCATCAAAGTTCAACTTGATACTACCAAGCGAAGGGGACTGCTTGACCATGGTAGGAGGCTTTGGGGGACCCGACATGTGCACAAGGACATGCCGGTTCATTCGAAGAGGCATGCCCGCAAGGGGGGCAAAGTCTTTTCTGAAGTGCAGCCAGCTAGAGATGAGGACCACGACAGAGTTGATGGTACTGTCCACACTGCGCTCCAGCCAAATGCACCACGGCACATGAGCAAGGCAGGCTGAAAAGAGAATTTTGCCAAGGTTTGGTACAAATGTCCCCAAGACCATGTAGATGGTCCCAATGAGATCACGCTGAAGGCCAAGCTGGAGTCCAATTATCTGAAACATAGCCATCCATATCCTGTACGAGAAACTGCAGTGAAGGAGCACATGCTAGACAGTCTCCTCGCAAGTGCTGTTGAGCAGGCAGATGATGTCCAGACTGGAGTAGCCACGCCTGTGGAGGTTGTTGGTGGAAGGGATCTGTTCCCTGATGGTAGTCCACATGAAAAACTTTATTTTGTTTGGGGCAAAGTGCTTCAAGGTGGCAGCTGCAACATGTTCGGGGGTATTGAGGTCCCATCCTCTAACATAGTCGTATGCTGAGGCAACCAAGAAAATACCATTAGCATTTGGCCTCCAGACCATTTTGTCCTGAATATGCTCCCGCAAAAACATGCGGCCAAGGGCAGATAAAAGGGAGCAGAAAGCATCAGTCTCCTCGCTCAAACCGTGTCTAAAGTGAAAGCTCCAGGAATGGTTACTCCAAGCCTCAGTCACAGTGATGTCCTGGCGGGTAGAGACCATGAATAGGGAGTTGAATTTGTCCATGAGAGGACGAGAACCACATCAATTATCACTCCAGAAAAGGAGTTTCTGACCATTTCCAGCAAAAAAAGATGTCACTGTTTTCAAATAAGGGAAGCAGAGGGTAGAGGGATTTCCAAATTGGGTACTCCAAGCCTCAGTCACAGTGATGTCCTGGCGGGTAGAGACCAAGAATAGGGAGTTGAATTTGTCCATGAGAGGACGAGAACCACATCAATTATCACTCCAGAAAAGGAGTTTCTGACCATTTCCAGCAAAAAAAGATGTCACTGTTGTCAAATAAGGGAAGCAGAGGGTAGAGGGATTTCCAAATTGGGGACAGACGACGACGTATACCTCCCTCCCTCCACCACTGCAACTTAAAGCCAACCATTTTTCACCATATGCCTTTGTGCTGAACGTTGAAATTCCAGACCCGTTTGAAGAGAAGGGCTCAGTTCATCTCATTGGTGGGGCGGATACCCAGAAAACCCCAATAGACAAGGGAGATTGATGTTCTTCCAATTAATGAGGTGATACCTGAAAACATCGTCCGATCCATGCTAGAGAAAGTGTCTCCTGATGGGGTCAATCCTCTTGCAAACAGATGACAGACAATGCATAAAGGAAAGGAAATGATTGGGTAGGCCAGCCAAGCAAGATTTTAGAAGAGTGAGCCTACCCACAGTGGATAGAAGCTTGCCTATTACAATGTGGGACCCACCATGAGGACATGGGATGCCAAGAAGAGTCCTCACCCAAGCTAGCAAGAGTTAAGAAGATAAGAAGCACAAGCTAAAATAAGTTAGAAGACTTGAAGATCAAGTGGGACCCACAAAGATACCACGAGCTGAAAGATCACGTGGGACACACAAGGATAAGGCCATGAGCTGGCCTCCTCCCTTATGACCACGTTCTTGAAGAAGAGTTACAGTTCAACTTATATTAGAACTCTATTAGATTGTGTTATCCTTTCATGATAGACTTATCTTAGAGAGTTGGAATGTAATTAGGAGATCTCTCTCTCTTTGCTTGGCGCACACCTTATTCCTCCTCTTCTTCTCTCTACCAGAGAGCATTCTTCCCCTTTGCTCCTTTTTCTTTCTCTCTACACTTGCTCGGAATACTGGAAAAGGAATCCTAAATTCAACATGGTATCAGGGCATTAAATTTAGGATCCCTACATCAAAAGGAATGCTCTAAGAAGATATGATCAACACCACTCATAGAAGGCTCCTTGTGAAGGAAGATAAAAAAGCGTTAGATAGGTTCCTTCATTATTTTTTTTATTACTTCATGTCACTGGTTTCCAGATTTAGAAGATGATTTAAAGATGAGTATGTGAATGTTTTTTATCTTATGAGATTGTGGATATGAATGCCTCTCGATCTAGAAGAAGCTATCAAAGTAGTTTTGTCGGTTTGGAATTTTTGTTAACCGAGACCAGTCCATGATCAGATTGTTGAAAAAATAATTTTTTTTTTGTGGGAACAAGATTCCCCTGATATAGAAGATTGATATTGAGTCTATTATGAGGGGTTATTTACTCAGAAAAAAAATCAGAATAATGATTGTTTAGCATTAATGCTAAATTTATCCATGAACCAAGTTGTTTGAAGAATACTACTTGGATATTTTGATCAGAATTTTTTGGAGAATTATTTTCGTTGAAGTGCCTATTATGGCTAAAGAAAATGTGAGTAGCAAAGGTGGTATACTCAGAATTACCACAATACCCTTACGAAGGGTATCAAATTTTATGAGTTGGTCCTCATCGGTGCGAATGTTTCTTATAACAAAGGACCTACTTGGTCATCTCACCAACCGTGGAACACCTATTGATCAAGAAGACATTTTTTTATAACAAATGGTTGAAAAATGATACCATTATGATTAGTTGGCTAATCAAAAGAAAATTGTGGAAAGAATGCACTCATTGTGGGAGCTATGGCCACACTATCGATACATGCTATTACAAGGAAATGAGTTACTGTGGAAAAAATGGTCACTATGGAGAAATATGTTATAATGCCAACGACAACTCAGACTTGACAAAGGCTAATCAAGCCTTGGTAGGTGATACAAAGGAGGATCAGCCCACAAAATCAACTTAAAAGAAATTTTTTACTGATGAAGAAAATGAGTTGTTTCAGAAAATGATGGGTTCTTCTCCAAGTTCCTCATTAAATACAGCTGCTTCAGGTATTCTATCTACCTCATCTTCATCCTGGATAATTGACTCGGGAGACTCCGAGCATCTTACAGGTAACAAACATTTATTACATTCTGTTTCTCCGTGTCTTTCACATAAGTTTGTAACCATAGCAAATCTGCCAAAGAAAAAAAAAATCCTCTTCTCTCCCGCATTGCTGAGCTGGACTCTTCGGAAGAACAAAGGTACTTATCTCCATCTGAATTCTCTTCAAAGGGAGTTGCAAGCACTCCTTGTTCAGGAAAGAATCAGTTGGAAACAAAGAGCCCGCTTTAAATGGTTAACAGAAGGAGATGCCAATACAAGTTTTTTCACTCCCTCGCATCGACGAGGAGGAGATCCAACAGAATTACCTCCTTATGTATCAATAATGAGGTAACGTCGGATTGGGTCCAAATTACTAATGAGCTGCTCAATTTTTTCACAGATCTATATAATAATGATGTTATTAACCGGCCCAAAGTCTAGCAGCTTCATTTCGGGCAGCTTCCCATCTCTGCCTCATCTATCCTTGAAGCCCCTTTCTCCCAAAAGGAAATTGAGAAGGCAGTCTTAGGCATGGCTCGTGATCAGGCTCCAAGACCTGATGGTTTTAATGGTGAATTCTACCACCGTGCTTGGCTGATTATCGAGGGAGATATTTATAAAATGGTTGAAGGCTTCTTCATGACTGGCATCTCCTTCCTCAGCATGGGAGCTTCTTTTATCTCTCTAATCCTCAAGAAGCGCAATGTCGAGACCCCTGGTGACTTTCGTCCTATCAGCCTGATTTCAAGTTCATACAAGATCATTGCTAGACTCCTCGCAAACAGACTCAAAATAGTTCTCCCACTTGTTATTAACCATGGCCAGAGTGCTTACTTGAAGGGCAGAAAAATCTTGGACTCGGCTATGGCAGCGCACGAGTTGTTTGATAAATTTTCTCGCTCGAAGGATCTAATCTTTATCCTTAAGCTGGATTTAGAAAACGCATTTGACCGGGTAAATTGGAGTCTACTGGATGACATTATGAGTAGGATGGACTTTGGAGATCATTGGAGATATTGGATTAGGAGTTGTCTGTCCTCCGCTTCGTACTCATCTTAAATGGAACAGTTTGTGGATGCTTCAAGGGATCTAGAGGATTGAGACAGGGTGACCCTCTTTCCCCTCTTCTTTTCAACATTGTGGCAAAATTTCTTTCTGCTATGCTAGTCTCGGCCAAAGAATGTGGATGGTTGCATCCAACCAATAGCTCCTCGGCTTTCAACATTCCGGTGCTTCAATATGCGGACAACACTTTGATTTTTGGTGCAGGGACGCTGGACAACATAAAAAAAGTAAAGGCAGTTTTGGGGCTCTTTGAAATCTGCTCAGGTCAGAAAGTCAATTGGAGGAAAACTTCTTTGATTGGATTCAATATCAACCCAAACTCTCTCTCAGAAATGGCAGAGGTGCTTGGGTGTGTCATCTCATCCACCCCTTGCACTTACCTTGGCCTCTCTCTGTTCACTGGTTGTATTTGCAAAGATCTTTGGATTCCAGTCATAAAGAAGATGGAATTACGTCTTGCATTATGGAAGGGTCGTCTGCTTAGCAAGGCTGGAAGGTTGACTCTTTTGAAATCATGCATCGCTGGCATCCCAAACTATTATCTCTCCCTCATGCCTTGCCTAGCTTCTATTTGTCAGCAGCTTGATAAAATGAATAAAAGTTTTCTTTGGAGAGGGAATAGCCCGGATTTCAAGTACCATCTGGTCAACTGGGAGGAAGTTTGCCTTCCAAAAAATTTTGGAGGTCTCGGAATTCGGCTCTCCAAAGACATGAATCAGGCTTTACTCCTTAAATGGATTTGGTGACTCAATTCATCAGCTCCAAACGTTTGGAAAAATATGGTGCTTTCAAAGCTCGGCATTTCCTCAAAATGGTGGACAAATGGGGGAAACAGAAGGAATTTATCTCCTATATGGCGGTCGCTTTATCTCTTGACTCCAACTTTCTCAGCAGCAATCCGATTTTATGTGGGAGATGCCCATCATATCAGATTTTGGGAAGATTTATGGTTGGGGGATATGCCTCTTTAGAGTACTTTTCCTAGCCTCCACAGTATTTCGAGATTGAGGAATAGTACCATTAGTGAAGTTGTTGATAATGGGGGATGGAACATTCAGCCTCGTCGTGGCTTATCTGATTCAGAAGGTCTTGAAGCCAGTCAACTGTTGGACACTTTGCAGTCAACCATAATCCAAGCTAACAAATCAAACAAGCTAATCTGGTGGCCAGATAAAAGCGGCTCCTTCTCTGTCAGCTACGCCTATCTTGTTATTCGAGGAGAGATCACTCGGGGTCCCAAGCATGCAGTGGAATTCACTTGGCGTCTTAGTGCCCCCCCAAAAATAAAATTCTTCATGTGGAGTGTTTGCCGTAATAAGATTCTCTCTGCTGACAACCTCAGAATTCGTGGCAACCGCGGAGTTGACCCCATTTGCCCTTTCTGCCATGCACATGAAGAAACTGTAAGCCACCTGCTCCTTTTGTGCCCTTTCTCTTGGGGGATTTGGACGTCGATTCTTAACAAAATTGGGCTCCAACTCGGCTTCCTTGAGGATTTGTCAGCCACCTACCGTATGCTTGCTGGAACTCCTATCCCGGTATTGGGAAACTGATGATCTCTGTTATATCCGCATTCATCCCGTGGGGTCTTTGGCTGGAGGGAAATCAACGAAGATTCAATGCCAAACCCAGCACTCAAGATAGAGTCATTGAAACCATCTCAGGCAATATTGCTACTTGGCTTCACTCAAGAAAGGCATTCTCCCCGTTCTCTGGAACATCCATCAGGGATAATTGGAGAACCTTAGCCCAGCTCCACCTCTCCTCGAAGCCTCCTATCATATGTGAATGGACCCCGCCTCTTGCTGGAGTCCTTAAGCTGAATTTCGACGGCTCTTCTCTTGGTAACCCTGGCTTAGTTGGGTTTAGTGGCGTGATCCGGGACTCTCTTGGGAACCAAATCGTCTCTTTCTCCGAGCCCCTTGGTATTGCAGACTCCACAATGGCTGAACTCCAAAGCCTCCTCAAATGGGCTTCGTGTTTTTCGTGATCATTGCTTCGGACCTGTCCTGATTGAGGGAGACTCTAAGGTGGTGATCGGTTGGTGCCAGCATGCCTCTACTCCGTGGCGTCACTGGGATGCTTTTTTTGAAGTTTTGGATATTGTAAATCTCTTGGAGTGATTCTGGTCTCTCATTCTGAGATCAGCAAATTTTGTGGCTGATGCTCTAGCCAAGCAAGGAACCTCCTTGCAATCTCTTGTTGTCAGGAGTTAGCTCCTTTTGTTTCTCTTAATAAAATTCACATTTCATAAAAAAAAATTTTGTTACCATAGCTGACGGTTCTCAAACCAAGGTTCAAGGGAAAAGATCCACTTCCGTTACACCATCACTTCCGCTCACTGATATTCTATTTGTTCCTACCTTCCCTTTGAATCTGTTATCTGTTAGTCAGTTGACAAAGTATTTTAATTGCTCTATCACCTTCTCACCACTTCGTGTGTATTTCAGGATCTTATAACGAAGCAGGTGATTGGTGGAGGCCATTAACAAGGGGGGCTATACTACCTGGATGTGCCAAAAATAAATATTGTTTCCACCAATGAAAATGAGACAAGGCTATGGCACAACTGGTTGGGTCATCCATCTTCACAATCTCTTCATTATATGTTTCCTACTCTTAAAGTCAGGTCTGAGTTTAATTGTGAAATTTATCAATTGAGTAAACATCAAAGTAGTACATACTCATCTCGTCTAGACGTCAAAAGTATTACAACGTTTTCATTAATTCATACCCATGTATGGAGACCCTTGAGCGTCTCAAATATTTCTCAAGTCAGGTATTTTATTACATTTATTGAAGACTTCACTCGTACCACTTGGTTGTTTCTATTTAAGGAGCGTTCTGAGATACCATTGATTTTTAAGTCTTTTCAAGCTATGGTACTCACTCAGTTTGGTCAGAACATAAAAATACTTCGGTCTGATAATGCCAAAGAATACATTTCCAAAGAACTTGACTCTTTTTGTCAAAAAAATGGCATTATCCATCAAACATCATGTGCCTACACTCCTCAACAAAATGGTGCAACCGAACGGAAAAATCGTCATATTCTTGAGGTAGCTCAAGGTTTATTATATGCCATGAAAGTTCCATACTCTTATAGGCCTTATGCAATCCTTATCGCATGCTTTCTTATAAATCGTCTACCATCTTCCGTTCTTAGTAATAAATCTCCTTACTCTATATTGTTGCCAAATGATGATCTGTTTTCACTACCCTTGAAAATCTTTGGGTGTCAATGTTTTGTCCATATTTCCTCCCCAAAACACAATAAACTTGATCCTAAATCTATCAAGTGTATCTTTCTAGGATACTCTCGTACACAAAACGGTTATGTTTGTTATAATCCCACTCTTTAGAGTTTACTTGTGTCCAGGGATATCACTTTTTTTGAAGACTCTCCATACTATTCTGACAATGCTCCTCCAGGTTTATCTTCAGTACCAAGTTCTCCTCGACCGGTTGTGCACCGTGCTACAAAAACTTCTCAATCCCCAGAAACACCAGCTGACACCACACCTGCTAAGTTTACGGATCCCACCGAGGTAAGTCCATCTTCTTCAATTGGTTTTGGTCCACAATATGATACTCGTCCTATTGCACAAAGAAAATAACCCAGATCATGCACCATACCCTCTACGTCTCTTCCCATATCAAATTTTGTGTCTCGTCATCGTCTGTCCCCTGCATGTTGTCAATTTCTCTCTTCTATTTCTTCCATATCTATACCACAGTCCTATCAGGAGGCTCCCAAACATCCAGAGTGGAAGGTAACAATTGATGAAGAAATGCAGACACTTTATGAAAATCAGACATGGGCTCTAGTCCCACTTCCATCAAATAAGAAACCCGTCAGTTGCAAATGGGTGTTTACTGTGAAACACCATCCGGATGGGTTTGTGGCTCGGCTAAAGGTTCGCCTCGTGGCTTAGGGTTATACACAATGTTATGGAATTGATTATGAGGAAACCTTCTCTCTAGTGGCAAAAATGAACTCAATACGTGTGTTATTATCTTTGGCAACTAACTCTTCCTGGCAGGTATATCAACTTGATGTGAAAAATGCCTTTTTGAATGGGGACATCAAAGAAAAAATTTATATGCAGCAACCACTTGTGTATGTGGTTGAGGGGGAATCAGTATGTCGACTAAAAAAATTTTTGTATGGTCTAAAACAGTCCCCTCATGCATGGTTTGAGAAATTTAGTCAAGCCCTCATACGGGCAGGATTTTACAGATGCTATGGAGATCACTCAATTTTGATTAAAAACACACCTAGAGGCAAGGTAATTCTGGCAGTATATGTTGATGATATCATTTTAACTGGTAGTGCTTGCGAGGGCATCCAAGAAACAAAAGAAAAAATAAGTGTTGAATTCAAGACAAATAATCTTGGACTACTCAAATATTTTCTGGGTATTGAAGTATTACAATCTAGACATGGGATTGTGCTATCCCAAAGGAAGTATGCCCTTGATCTATTGGAGGAGACAAGAATGCTAGGACGCAAACCAGCAGACACTCCCATGGACTAAAATACAAGATTATGTGCAGGTACTGGAGAAGATGTAGATATTGGGAAATATCAGAGACTAGTGGGAAGACTTATTTACATGTGTGTAACAAGGCCAGATATATCATATGCAGTAAATGTGGTGAGTCAATACATGCACAAACCACAATTTAGCCATTGGCAAGCACTTGAAAGGATATTACGATATCTGAAAGGAGCTCCAAGAAGAGGGCTTCTCTATAAAAATCATGGTCTCTTCAACAACGAAGGATTCTCATATGCAGACTGGGCCGGATCCTCGGATGATAGGAAATCTACTTCGGTATTTTGTACGATGGTTTGAGGGAATTTGGTTACATAGAGAAACAAGAAGCAAAATGTAGTAGCACGGTCTAATGCAGAAGCAGAATACAGAGCCATGGCACACACTGTTAGTGAACTCCTATGGATAAGATCTCTTCTCACTGAATTGGGATTCTACAAAGAAGCTCTGATGGATCTAAATTGTGATAATCAAGCAGGAATACACATTACATCGAATCCAGTCTTCCATGATAAAACAAAGCATATTGAAGTGGACTGCCATTTTATACGAGAAAAGTTCCAAGCGGGTCTTTTATCTCTAAAACATATATCATCACAAAGTCAAGTTGCAGATATTCTCACCAAGTCGATCACTCATGAGATTATGTCTACCATTTGCAACAAGCTGGACATCTACGATGTTTTCTCACCCCCAACTTGAGGGGGAGTGTTACAATGTGGGACCCACCATGGTGCATGAGCTAGTGGGACCCACCATGAGGACGTGGGATGCTAAAAAAAGGCATCACCCAAACTAGCATGAGTTAAGAAGATAAGAAGCACAAGCTGAAATGAGTTAGAAAACTTGAAGATCAAGTAGGACCTACAAAGATACAAAGAGCTGAAATCTTATCAATATGAGCTGGAAGATCACGTGGGACCCACAAGGATAAAGTCATGAGCTGGCCTCCTCCCTTATGACCACATTCTTGAAGAAGAGTTATAGTTCAACTTATATTTAAACTCTATTAGATTGTGCTATCCTTTTATGATAGACTTATCTTAGAGAGTTAGAGTTGGAATGTAATTAGGAGATTTAAAGGTTAACTGTATAAGAACTCTATCACTTCCTCTACAATAAATAGAGGTGTTGTAATTCGGAATTAATCAAGTTCTACGATTCTCTCTCTCTTTGCTTGGCGCACACCTTGTTCCTCTTCTCTTCTTCTCTCTACCCGAGAGCCTACTTCCCATTTTCTCCTTTTTCTTTCTCTCTTCCCTTGCTCGGAATATTGGAAAAGGGATCCTAAATTCAACATTGCCTTGCCAAGTAGCCAACTGCTTGTCGAACTTTCAATCAGGGGAGACCAAGGAGCACCGTTCGGCCAACTATCAAACACAAGGAGGCCGAGGTAGGTGGATGGAGTGTTGTCTAATGAACAACCCAGGAAATCAGCCATGTTCTTTAGGGTTGTCGACATCAATATGATATATGAAGAGAGTGGTTTTTCGCCAATTAATTTGTTGACCTGAAGAGAGTTCAAACAGACCAAGAAGGGCACGGAATTTCCATATTTGGTCCATAGTGCACTTACCAAAACAGATGATATCATCCACGAATTGGAGAATTGGGATATCAAAATCGGCATGCTTTGTAGTGAGAAGAATCCAACTAGAATCTTTAGCCAAGTAAACCAAGGAGAAACCGTATTCGGCCACAATGTTGAAGAGTAAAGGAGATAGTGGGTCTCCTTGTCTAATACCTCGGGATCCCTTAAAGTAACCACCAATAGTACCATTGAGAAGAACGAATAAGTGGCCAAGGATACACAACTTTTGATCCAAAAACACCATTTCTGCCCCAAACCCATTTTGCCAAGAAGAATGTCAAGGAGCTTTTGGTTAACCCGATAAAATGCCTTTTTGAAATCTAGCTTGAGAGCGAAACGGGGGAGCTTCAGTGCCTTGAAGTAGTGAAGGAGCTCATGATTGGTCATTATTGAATCCAAAATGTTATGCCTCTTGATGAAGGCGCATTGACCGTGGTGAATGATGAGGGTCAGCATGGCTTTAAGCTGATTTGCTAATAAGTGCTAGAATTTTATAGGTGCTAGTGGTGAGGGTAATTGGACAAAAGTTTGAGGGTTGCTCCACATTGGCCTTCTTTGGAATGAGGGCGATAAAAGAGGCCCCAACGCTCTAATATGTGATACTCCGATAGCAAAAGTCCTGGGCCATGGCGATGACGTCTTCACTGATGATGGGCCAGCATCGTCGATAAAACTCCCCATTATAGCCGTCTGGTTTGGGCGGCCGGTCCCAAGGGAGACCCAGTGTGGCCTTTTCAATCTCACAAATAGAGAAAGGGAGCTCAATCAGACCAGCAACTGCAGCCGGGATCATGGAGAGGTTGGTATTCTGGATGTATGGGTGGGATGGGCAGCTTTCGGTATAAAGTCGTGCAAAAAAGCTCACCAAGGCGTTGGTAATTGAGGGCCGGTCCGAAGTTACTTCGCCTTTAACACACAGAGAAGTAATTCACTTCGCCTTTAACACACAGAGAAGTAATTCGGTTGGCCCAACGCCTAGCAGAGGCTACAATGTGAAAGAATCTAGTATTAGCGTTTCCCTTTGAGAGCCATTTAAAACAGGTGCATTTTTTCCAATGAACGAGCTCGTTGTGAACAAAGGTTTGAAGTTGGTTTTGAATGGAAAAACGCCGAAAATTTTCATTGGGAGAGAGACACCTGATTTCTTCTGCAACATCTAGGACAACAACCTGATTGAGGAGAGAATTCTTCTCGGCCGAATGCATGGATCAACGCCCCAAGGACCAGGATTTGAGGTGCTGTTTAAGTAATTTCAGCTTCTGGGGGGAGGGACCATCCTCTCGGCCCATTAACTACAAGACCCATCCAGCCATTTGAGAGGGTCGGGTCAAAAGTATTGTCATTAGGCGTTATCAAACCGGAAAAGGGGGTGTCCAGCTGGATTGGCCAATGGTCTGACACAGTAAGCCCAAGAACTTTGCCTGTTGCATTATCATACATACGCGGCCAATCATCGTTTGGCAAAGAAGTGGTCTAATTTTGATAGGATAGGGGGATAACGACCGTTAGACTAGGTGAAGGATTTACAAGAGAGAGCAATCTCTTCCAATTCACAGCAGCCTATGAAATCAGCAAAATGGCGCATGGAGGTTGATATTCTGCAGGCTGGTGGGGCATTCTCCTGAAAAAAGAATGGCATTGAAGTCTCCAGCAAAGAGAAGGGGGAGTGGCTAGTGTTGGCAAACAGTGAGGAGGTCATCCCAGAAGAGCTGCCTTTCGCGGTATTTAGTGGGGCCATAAACTTCGATGAGGCTCTAGATGCTACTAGTGTTCTTGTCACAAACTTTGACCCCAATGGAGAAAGTTCCCAGAATGTTGTCAAGGACCTCGATAGCTCCTGGGTCCCATATGAGAAGGATGCCCCTAGACAGCCCAATTGCGTCAATATTTAACCAGCCAGGGTCCTAAGAAGGCCATAGATCTCTAACAGTGGCAGTGGAGAGGGAAGAAATTTTCGTTTCTTGGAGAATTGTAATATTGGCTTTGACGGAAGAGAAGGCTTCAAATGGTTGCTCGGTGCCAGGCAAAGGCAACTCCACGAGTACTCTAGGAAGCCACAATCATTTATCATGTTTCTTTTGGACTTCTAACGAGTGTTGGTCACCTAGGAGAGGGCCAAAGTAAATGACCCCCATCTCCTTGGTCAATTCCATCATCTGGTCCCAAGTTTCAGGGTCAAATTTGTGCTTCTCAGGCTGAAGTGCTTGCACGATGATATACCCCAAAATAGAAATACAGTCTCAAACAAAACAAAATAAAAGAAAGAACGACGAACCTTCCCTTCCTTGCCGAAATCACCCAAATCGACGAGAATACTCCTCGATAGATACGACTCCGGATGCGAATACGACCCACAACAAGAAACGGGAACTCCACTATCAAAATCGATGTAAAACTCGCCGGAAATAATCACCGATAACCCTGGTATTCGAGAGACCAGTACTCTCCCTGAGCTACGCTCCTCTGAATACTCAAAACAACGACCCTTCCTCTTCCTCTGTTCTCCCGCTAAATACCCTAATTAACGTAATTAAATTGGAAATTTCCCAAAATGCCCTTGACCACATTAATCACCTCTAATTATTTTCCCAAGTGCTGTTTATTCCTTCTAGAGTAAGTAACACTGATTTGGGGTCTATCATTACCCCCAACCCAAACTTTCACCTTGTCCTCAAGGTGAAAAGCAGGAAACTGTAGCCTCATGGCCTCAAAATCTTCCCAAGTGGCTTCAAACTCGGGTAGGTCCTTCCATTGCACAAAAACCTCTAACTGTTGCTGTCCATTTTTCTCCACTGTGCGTATATTCAAGATGGCAACAGGTTCAACCAACATTTCTAACTCAGCATTCAATTGTGGAGGAAGAATTGAAGAAGAATGCATATACCTTTTGCTTGACGAAGTTGGGAGACATGAAACACCGGATGCACAAAAGACTCTTGTGGAAGTTGCAGTTTGTAAGCAACTCGTCCAACTCGGGACACCACCTCAAAAGGGCCATAAAAACGGGCCGCCAACTTCTCATTGCTCCGAGTGGCCAAAGAGCATTGCCGGTAGGGCCTGAGTTTTACAAACACACGCTCCCCCACCTGAAACTCTTCATCCCTCCGTTTAAGATCAGTCGTGGACTTCACTCTCTGCTGAGCCCGCAGTAATTGTATCTTCAAATCATCAAGATACACATCCCTTTCCTCTAACGTTTGTTCGACTTCAGAAACGGTAGCTGTCCCGGACTTATAGTGCAATAAGGACGGAGGGTCACGTCCGTATAAGACTCGGAATGGAGTGGTACTCGTAGAGGAATGGAAGCTGGTATTATACCAATATTCTGCCCATGACAACCATTTCGCCCAAGTTTTTGGCCTATCAGAAGCGAAACATCGAAGATAGGTCTCCAAACACCTGTTAACCACTTCAGATTGACCATCGGGGTGAGGGTGGTAGGCGGTGCTGTGTCGCAAATCAGTCCCTTGGAGATGGAAGAGTTCCTGCCAAAAATGACTCATGAACACCTTGTCCCGATCTGAAATAATAAACTTGGGCACCCCATGCAATCTAATCACCTGTTTCACAAATACATCAGCCACGGTTTTGGCTGTAAATGGGTACCGCAACCCCAAAAAATGAGCATACTTTCTCAACCTATCCACCACCACCATAATAGTATCAACACCTTCTGACTTTGGCAACCCTTCAATAAAGTCCATGGTCAAATCCTCCCACACCATATCTGGTAAGTCAATAGGTTGTAGAAGGCCCACGGGGGACCTTGCCAAGTGTTTGTTCTTTTGACAGACCTCACAGTTTTGAACGAATTTAGTCACTTCTTTCTTCATACCCGGCCAATATAAGTCTGCAATCATGCTTCTATGTGTTTTAACCTCGCCCGAATGGCCCCCAATAGGCGTGCAGTGGTATTCCCATAATAAGGTTGGAATTAAGGAAGAAATCGCAGATAAAACCAACCTACCATTGTAAAAGAGCTGCCCATGGACAATTTGAAACCCTACTACCATTTCCCCAACTGCCACTCATGTGATAATGTTTTGTAAGAATGAGTCTGCCGCCACTTCTTGTTGTAACACATCCATATCCAGCCATTGCACCCCAGAAACTGCAGCTATATTCATCATGTCCGGTTTGTGAGAGAGTGCATCCGCCACTTTATTACTTGCCCCCGACCGATATTGAATGTCAAAGTCATAACCCATCAATTTCACCATCCAGCATTGATATTCCACACTTACGAGACGTTGTTCCAGTAAGAATTTTAAACTTTGCTGGTCAATTCGCACCAAAAACCTCCTTCCCAGGAGGTAAGGACGCCATTTCTGAATAGCCAACACAATGGCCATGAGCTCCTTCTCATAAATCGACTTCAATTGGGTTCGCTCACTCAATACTTGACTAAAAAATGCAATCGGCCATTGATCTTGCAGTAAAACAACCTCTAGCCCATATCCAGAAGCGTCGGTCTCCACAATAAACATCTTTGAAAAATCAGGTAGAGCTAAAACTAGGACCGTAGTCATGGCGTCCTTCAAACGCTCAAACGCCGCGGTAGCTTCAACCGACCACCCAAAGCGATCTTTTATTAATTGATCAGTCAAGGATCTCGCAATATCTCCATAACCCAAAACAAATTTTCTATAATATCCTATAAGACCAAGGAAACCCCTTAATCCCTTTAGTGTGGTTGGCGCGGGCCAATCAACCATAGCCTGTATCTTACTCGGATCAACTGACACCCCCTCGCTAGAAATGATATGTCCCAAGTATTCTATCTGTTCTCTTCCAAAAGAACACTTCGTAGAATTAGCATACAACAGGTGTTCTCTTAATTTCGCCAACACGGCCACTAAATGATTATAGTGAGCACTCCAACTTTGGACTATATATCAAAATATCATCGAAAAATACCAATACAAATCGACGGAGAAAAGGTTTGAATACCTCATTCATAAGGGATTGAAAAGTAGCCGGTGCATTGGTAAGCCCAAAAGGCATGACCAAGAATTCATAGTGTCCTTCATGAGTACGGAAAGTTGTCTTGTGCACATCAGCTGCTTTCATTCTGATTTGGTGATACCTCGACTTCAAGTCCAGCTTCGAAAATACTTGTGCTCCATGAAGCTCATCTAACAACTCATCGATCAATGGAATGGGAAACTTATCCGGAATAGTCTCCTTGTTAAGGGCTCGAATGTCCACACAAAATCTCCAACTTCCGTCTTTCTTCTTGACTAATAGAACGGGGCTTGAAAAAGGGCTAGTGCTAGGTTGTATGATTCCAGCAGCCAAAATTTCTCCCACCAACCTCCCTATTTCATCTTTTTGTATTTGGGGTACCGATAGGGGCAAACACTCATCGGTGAAGCTCCCTCCTTCAAAATAATGGCATGCTCCTTTTCCCTTGGTGGTGGTAACTGTTGGGGCATGGCAAAAACATCCCCAAACTTCGTCGAAACTTTCTTTACCATCGCAATCGTGTCCTCCTGCAGTTGTGACGCTGCCAATGTGGTACTGTCCAACTCCACAAGAACCCCATGTCCCTCATGCAGGATAGTTCTCATCATTGCCTTGAGTGAAACCAAAGTTTTGTTCAAAGAGGGATCTCCCCGTAACACCACCGCCACATTACCCAATCTGAACTTCATAACATGCGTTTTCCAATTTGTATATGTTCCGCCTAAGGTTTCCAACCATTGTACACCTAATATCACATCGGTGCTTCCCAATTCCAAAGGCAGAAAATCCTCCACATCCTCTATTCCTTGAAGAGTTAATCGAACCCCCTTACAAATTCCTTCCCTGGGCAGTGCCACACCTGTACCCAATTGAACGCCATATTTTGATGTTGGAGATAACGGCAGGTGCAGTTTTTCGACTACTGTAGTAGAAATGAAATTATGGGTTGCTCCTCCATTGATAAGGACGACGATTGGTTGTTCTCCGATGCTTCCCGCAATTTTGATAGTCTTCGGAAGTGTTAATCCAACTACCGAATTCAACGACACCTCCACTATTTGAGCAGCTACGCTAACCTCTTCTTCCTACTATGCACAAGTGTCATCGTCGGCCTCCTCCATAATTTCTTCTTCCAGCTTTTGTAAAATCAGCACTTGTAGATCCTTGTTTTTACATCTATACCCACCTAAGAATTTTTCATCACAACGGTAGCACAAACCCTGCTCTCTCCGGTATTGGATTTCGAATTCGGTAAGTATCTTGAATGGCGTCCTCTTCACCATCCCATGTTTCGTCGTTTCTGCCATGGACGTGGTCCTCCCATGACCCCCAACTATGGTCCTTGCTGGTTTTTGAGTTCCCAGCCCAAATCAAGTCTGCTTAATAATTTTATTTTTTTCTTCCTACTTCTGGGCTAACTCCATGGTCCTTCCCAACCCATTGGGCTCCAACACCCTCACCTCGGCACGAATTTCGGGCTTAAGCCCATTAACAAAGTTGGACTCCAACACTTTTTGGAATCTCGTCTAATGTGGAAGCCAAATCCTCAAATCGTCTTCTATAATCTCTCACAATGGTATCCTGCTTCAACGCCAGAAATTTCTCATAAGGAGAGCCGTCTTCGGAGTTTCGGAACCTATTTAGCAATAAAGACTGAAATTCTTCCCAGTTCATGATCTCCCTCCTGTTATTTTCATACTTGAACCATTTTAATGCCTCCCCTTCCAGATATACTACGACGGCTTCCAGTTTTTCACCGTGAGATACCCGGTTGAGTGAGAAATAGCTTTCAGCTCTGTAAATCCAGTCATCGGGGTCATCTCCCTAAAAAACTGGCAACAATAACTTTCTGGGTCGCACTTCATATCGGCTCTGTCGATTCCGGTTAGCCTCGCCACCCTCTCTTTCGTGTCCACTACCTCTTGAGATCGAGTTATCTCCCACTGCCGAGTCCACCCTTGGTCTCGTTGTCGCCGACCTACTCTGCGCATTCAGATTTCGGTTGAGCTCCTCTTGGGTATGCAGGAGTTGCTCAACAACCCCTATCAGTGCCGTCAACCCTTGTTCCATGACCTGAATCTTCAGGATCTCTTCCTTCATCGAGCTCACCTCCTCCCTTACTGTGCTAACAATTCCTTCCACCGAATCCACCGTCGATTCCATTCTGGTAGTAGTCATGAAAATTCACACTTTTTTTTTTTTAACTCTTCTTCTTTTCCACTACCAACCTTCGAAGTCGAACCTCACCCTCAACTCCCGACAACAGTAATACGGCTTGCCGAGATCACGTAACAAAACAGAAACAGCCTTCTTCTTCTCTAACACCCTTCGATGCCGAAACCCTCCTCGAGCAGACGACGCTGCTCAATATCAGTGGTCTACTTCCGATACCGTAATCCCAACAGTGCGAAAGCAATCGAAATAGGAAAATGGAAACTCCTCTTCACTGTCAAAATCCAGAGGCGAACCCAACCTCGCTCTGATACCAGATGATATACCCCAAAATAGAAATACAGAGTCTCAAACAAAACAAAATAAAAGAAGGAACAACGAACCTTCCCTTCCTTGCCGAAATCACCCAAATCGACGAGAATACTCCCCGATAGATACGACTCCGGATGCGAATACGACCCACGACAAGAAACGGGAACTCCACTATCGAAATCGATGTAAGACTCGCTGGAAATAGTCACTGATAACCCTGGTATTCGAGAGACCAGTACTCTCCCTGAGCTACGCTCCTCTGAATACTCAAAACAACGACCCTTCCTCTTCCTCTGTTCTCCCGCTAAATACCCTAATGAACGTAATTAAATTGGAAAATTCCCAAAATGCCCTTGATAACATTAATCACCCTCTAATTATTGTCCCAAGTGCTGTTTATTCCTTCTAGAGTAAGTAACACTGATTTGGGGTCTATCAAAAGCATTGAGAACACTCACCAAGCTCTGGGAAGATGCAACACCCTATTTCAGGATTTTTGGGTATTGGGTTAAGACACTAGGCTCACCTTGCAAAATTTGCTTGGGTTGAGCACGATTTCGATGTTGATAAGTGACAATGAGAGGGAGGGATAAGTTTTGCTGTCTTTGATCGGGCTTCAATGCTAGACTCGGAATCAAAATAAATTTGGAAGTTTGTTAGTTGGCGGGGGAAGAGGGAGATGGAGAGTCCATAATAGGAAGGAAAGCCATTGGGGTAATTCCATTAGGGTGTTCGAAAGATATAGGGAGAGGGTTGGTGTTGAGGGGGTGACATGTGGCGAGTGGGCCTTCAATTAGAAGCAATTCCAAGGTCGAGGTAGGTTCCAAATTAAGGTGCATGTTACGGGGATAGGACGTTTTGGTAGTTTGTATGTGATTTGGCACTTGATGGGAGTGGTTGGGGAGTTGACCAAGTAAGGAGTCACCATTTTTTGAGGGCTGGGGGGTACAATGAGTTGGGTGATTATCACAGGCACGGGTGGGATAAGGCTAACAGGAAGGGGGTTGTGTCTGAGTGTCAAGCGAGGTGGCAGTTTTTCCTGGGGTGCAGGGGGAGGCAAGTGGCTATTGCAGAGGAGAATTTGAATTTGGTCGGCCTAGCAAGTGTGGTCGGGAAAAAGTTTCACTCGGCAAAGGGTGCTCCGAGTTACTTGGACTCGGTGATTCGGTGTTGAAACGCGGTGAGTGGGGGGTTAACTCGTTGGAGTCGTGATGATGCACATCATTTCGCTAGAAATCTGTCATTCCGTTGAAAGAAACAATGATCCAGAACCTGGCATTGTCAATGACGATGTAGAGGAATTGATGTCCACGGTGGATCCGATAGGGATTAATGAGGAGACATGCCTCATCCAGACGATGCCAGTGTTCAATGTCTCAATCTAGGGCAATGAGCAATCCGAAAACAACAACGATGCTATCAAAGATTCTATATTGCCACAATTATGTCGAGAGTCTACAGATGGTTAGCCATTGCCTGAATGTGCTAGAGGGGGCCAAGGAGAGCCATTCGCTAATCTCCGTGATTTAGGAGTTGGGACAAGGAGAGAAAGCAAGAGCAGAGGCCTTATCTGAATTTGTACAGAGGTTAACTAACCAACGTTGGGGGCCAAGGTGTAAGATAAGTAGGGTATAGCTGAGCCGAAGCTGGGACGTGAGCCATCTAATAATGTTGTATTTTTCGATGCTAGGGATAGTGTTGATAGTGATAGATTGACCAAGTGCAGATCGACCATCACAAAGAAAGCTGGAGGGAAAGGAGATGGTATCATTGGGTTGCGGCAGTTAGTATTTAGGGGTGGCAAGTTGTACTTGAGGGACAAAAGGTATCGCTTGCTTTATCATATCTGGTAAAGGCTAGGAGTTCGAAGGGGATGAAAATGGCATGAAGGTCAGCTGAGGAGGTGGAATACGATTTTGGGTATGATTGGGGGAGGACGAGAGTGGCGGGAAGAGCAAGGGTGGGTTTGCTGATGGGTGTTTCTTTTTTTTTTTTGGAAAAAGATGTATTAATAAACAGGAGAAATTACAAAGATTAGGGGAGCGTATCCCTTACAACTAGCGTTTGTAGGGTAGCTCCCTGCCTGGCAAGCACATCTGCCACCGAATTTGCGGATCTCGGAATGTGAGTCCAAATACAAGAAATAATTGAGGTAATTTCTAGAATTTCCTTAAAAGTATCTCAATGCCTCCACGGAGGAGAAGACGCGTTCTCACACCATCCTATCACCACTTTTGAGTCCCCTTCAACTTGGAGGGCCCCCTGCATTTATCTCTGAAAACACGAAGACCGGAGAGGAGACCATGTAACTCAACAGACGTAGAGTCTGATATACCAAAGGGGGCCGGCATAAGTGAAGAGCTGATTTCCGGAATGATTTGAAATAACTCATCTGAAACCAAAAATACCAGGATTGCCAAGAGACGAGCCATCAAAATTTAACTTGAGATAACCAGGATCGGGAGGGGTCCATTCTTGCATGACCGGAGGCTTTTTCAAAATGTGCATCAATGCCAAGTTTCTCCAGTTTTCATGAATGGAGGAACCCAGATAGGGAGAGAAGGTTTTTTTTGTTAAAAGCCAAGTTGATATATGACCAACCCGGTCTAAAGATTCACTTTTTGCATCAAATCGTCTTCTATTACGCTCATTCCAAAGCCCCCATGGGATGAAACAGGAACAAGCAGAGAGCATCATCTTTCCAAGACTCGGCATAGAGGTACCCATGAGAGACTTACTGAATGCAAGAAGATCAGCCACCATGCAGAATTGAAGCCCAAACTTACCGAGAATGCTGATCCACACCTTCCAAGAGAAACAGCAATGGAGTAAAATATGACTGGTAGTTTCATTTTAAGAGTTGCAGAAATGACAAAAGGGATCAACGGAGGGGTGTCCTCTTCTTCTCAATACAGCTGCCGAGAGAATTTTGCCTTGACAGGCACTCCACATGAAGAATTTAACCTTTGGAGGGGCACATAAATGCCATACGAAATTGATCCCATTCTCCCTCCAAGCCGGGTTACTGCCATTTAAAAAGCCGTATGTTGATGAGACCGTGAAAGAATCCTTTTTATTCGGCCACCAAATGAGTTTGTCAGCCTCCAAAGGACGAATTTTAAACGAAGCAACAAGGTCCATTAATTGACTAGCTTCCAAAGTGCTGATGGGTGTTTCTCATTCAACAGAGTTGTGGTGGGTGAGAGGCTAATCATGCAGCCGTACAATGTTTTCCAGCAGGAGCCCATAATGGTAAGCTCCGACACGTGAATGCGCGCCATAATGATGTTGCCACGATTCTGGACAATCTTGCATTCAAGCTTGCCACTAAAATGTCGAAGGCGAAGCAGCCAGTCCATAATTTCAAAGTCTTATTTCAAGTTGTTCGCATGCAAGATCACTCACATAATTTGTCTGCAGAAAGCAATCATTGCGATGATCGAGATATAGATAAAAGAATGCTTGGTTCCATTAGCCATGATGATGCATACAACAGCTCCAGAGGCACAATTGATCTTCTCTATAGTGGCAGTAATGTTTTCCGTATACAAAATGGAAATAGTCTAGTCTGTGCTGTGGTCATTGTCGCTTGGATACGGTGGTCCATTCTCCGTGAGCGACATCGGTGTCATCTGTCCTTGGGGTGCCGATTGGAACAGCATCACACCTCATCTTCAAAGAGCTATCCAGGTTGCTGCAGGATGAAATCTGGTGTTGCAGTTTCTTGGTAGGCGTGACGAGTGTGGGTAGGCTGCCACCGCCATTGGCCACCATAA
Source organism: Aristolochia californica (assembly GCF_029961685.1). NCBI lineage: Eukaryota > Viridiplantae > Streptophyta > Magnoliopsida > Piperales > Aristolochiaceae > Aristolochia > Aristolochia californica. Next base: position 7,027,245 of record NW_027182257.1, read on the forward strand.
TGGTCGCAGTCATTGCAGACGAAGCCCCCTTGTCACCACAGTCGCAAGCGCCATAGGGGCAATACTATATACTATCTATTTGCATATAGAATTTGAACTCTAGCTATGTAGCCTAGCTTTCTCAAGCAATAAAATAATCTACCATTTAAAAAAAAAAACTAAAAACAGAATCTTCTAAATTATGCTTATGTACTCTTCCTGGCTAAGGGAAGCCTTTTTCCTTCTTTCTCTTAATGAAATCCCTTTTTCATGGTGTTCATAGAAAAAAAAAGAAAAAAAAAAGAAAAAAAGAAGACTACCTCTTTGTTTCTTTTTTTCTCAGAAAGGAGACAGTAAACTTTTTCAAACCTAATAAAAAACTACCACTAACTGAATAGAGGAGCTTGGACAAGCAGCATTTACCAGATGGAGTTTTATAATGGATTTTAACATGCCTAGAGTATTAACGGTTATTTGCTTTATTTTGATTGTTCTCTATCAATTTCTTGATGTAACTCTTGGCATACCATTATTGTGTTTTTGAGTGATCTTAGACACTTTAAACAAAAGGAACATGAAACAAGATATCAACAAAGTCAAAAGAGGAGAGACACAAAATAGAAAAATAGAAAAATAGAAGAAAAGAAATGGCTAGAACACAACAGTTTTGACAACCAGCTTCTTTATGCCAGAACTAGGAACATTAACCCCAAATTTCTAACCCTAGCGAGATCTGAACCAACATCGCAAATATGTCTCATTTACATTCTCACCTCCCCATCTAGAGCTACTGAACTAGATAGACTCCCTACAAAATATTTAAGATTTTCCTACTAATGTTTGTAAAGATTTTCGTACAACCTTAATGGCTTGCATAATTTAATTAACCTTAGAACATTTCAGGTCACGAACATCAAACACTTGCAGTCAGAGTTTAAGTAATGAATCGGCAATTGCTTAACACTAAATGTTCTTGTTAGGAAACATTGTACCCTTAAACACTTTCTTGCACAACATGTATCAGAATCTTTGACCCATGTCAAGAAATAAATTCCAAAAAACACTTCATATCAAATACATAAAATGTAAAGTGGAGATGACCTTTCAGAGGCTGCAACATAAACAGTTACAGGGCAAGAATCATGGGAAACTGCTCGAGTAGGGGTTCTCCAAAGAACATTTGAAAGAGCCAAAATAGCTGAGGGGCCATCACTTATAACTCGAACTTTTGCATCACATTTGGGAGAAGAACAAACAGCCCCATCATGAACAAAAACATTTGAGATGGAAGAAAGGTGAGTAGTAACCTGTCATAAAAGAAAACAAACAGTGTAGTAGGTTATAAGAGACATCACATAATTGCAAATATAATTTCATTTGACATAGTACACTATTGATTACTAAATACCAACATAACATTCTAGGTTAAAACTCTGCTAAGTTTGATACTTTCCTTGTGTACCCTTTCAGGTAAGAATCCTTTCATGTAACACATCTCTTGATTTAAGACACTGGGGTCAGTGAAACAACCTTTGGAAGTGGTTTAGTGGACAAATTGTACTAGTCAAGTTGTATCCATTGCACAGGTAGTTATACCATCGTTCATAGCTACCTACAGAGATTTCAGATCACCAGCCAACATATCTAAACAAACAGAGGTTTCAGAAGTCCAATTACAAGGAAGATTTAGGGAAGTTGAAGTCCCATTTCTTTGTTGGAGATTTTGTTTCTTTAAAAAATCCTTTTCCAATGATTTCTTCATGGCCTCCTTTTCCCTTTATGAAATTCAAAGAGATTGAAAGGTCAGCCCCTGTTTAGCTAGAGAATAAGTAAAGACATCGGCAAATCTCTATACATGGATATCCAGACTGAATGAACAGAGTCGCTTCAACCTTTTTCATCGCCGCATCTCGAATGAAATAGCAATCCACTTCTATATGTTTAGTCCTCTCATAAAAAACTGGGTCACTTGCAATAAAGATTGCGGCTGATTATCACAAAACATGCTCATCGGCTCATCCAGGTTGAAACCCAGCTCTGGTGAGACTGACTTAACCCACATCAACTCGCTCACAGTGTGAGCCATCGCCCAGTATTCAGCTTCTGCACAAGACTGGACTACAAATTCTGCTTTTCACTTTACCAACAAACCAAATTTCTTCCTAGGAAGACACAATATCCAGAGGTTGATTTTCAATCTAGTTTAGACCCTACATAGTCTGCATCTAAGAAAGCCTCTATCTTCATATGATTGTTAGGTCTAAAGAAAAGACCTTTACCCGGTGCTCCTTTCAAATACCTCAAAATTCTCTGTGCAACTTCTAAGTGTACTTTCCGAGGATGTTCCTTAAACTGGCTTGCTACACTTAATTCAAAAGAAATATTAAGTCTAGTAACTGTTGCATAAATTAACTTTCAACCAGGACTCCCAAGTAGACCTCAACTAAGCCATACCACACTTGGCAATCCAATCTTTTGATAGACTATAGGACATTGATCAAAGGTTTTTTCCTCCCATAGTTGCTTGTGAGCTAGACTTGCCTATCTGATCATCATCTTTTAGACCAATCACGTAATGTTTTTATATGAACAAATGGATTCACTTTGAACAGGTAGCATTTCGACTTGAATCTGGCACTATCCTTAACACATCGAAGTCGATGGAATGATTGATTGATGTCTAAATTGTAATTCCTTTCAAACTAAAGCTCCCTAGTCTACCTTAAGTTGATTTTATGAACTCGTAGAAGAAGAAAGATTAAGGTAAACTATAAAAGACTGGAAAGAATAACCATATTTAAGAATAACTAGATAAGAGTTGTTTAGCAGCCATACTGTATACAAACTTGACTAACCAGAGAAATATAGCATTTCGTCTTCCTGCATTTTATCTACTCAGACCAAAGCCTCTAGGCTCCTTTACTGACCCCTAGCAGCCTTCAAAAGCATTACCTGCAGCGAACAACTACAAGTCAATATAGGATCTCTCAGAGGCTTCACATGAACTTAAGACTTGTAATAGGCATACGACAATCTATGAGCTTGCATAATGATTCTGAATCAAATAGCAAGCCGAAGACAATAATATGAAAAGGATGGCTATACCCAGGAGCCGCTCTAGATGTTGCTTAATCTTTCTTGGCTTCATTGCTCTTTCACACGACCACATGAAGTCTTGACTTAGTCGGCACTTAAGTTAAAGAGAACTCCCTATGATGATTGGCCTAAGATCAATCACGAAGCCAAAAAGAGAAAGAGACAAACATCAAAGCAGAGCCATGTTGCTCAAGTCTTCGATTTATTCCTTGTTTCCTGTTGAAAGACACCCACATGTGTAGGGGTGACATGGCTAGTAAATAAGGAGAACTTCCATAGAAATGGCATATAATTGTAATTATGCAAGTTGATGTATATCCTCTTATGTCTTTTTCCTTTTGAATCATGTAGCCCAAAGGGCATTGTAGTCGTTGTAAACACCCTCCCACAACTATAAATACAACCTCAAGGAATGGGGTAGAGCATTCAAGCCTTTCCTCTTGGCTCAAATTCGTCCTCACATCTCTCTCTCTCTCTCTCTCTCTCTTTTCCTCTTCTATCTCTCCATTGGCTTCTTCTCTCCTCTCTCCCAAGAGCTAGAGTTCCTCTCTTCTGTCCTCCCTTGAGATGTGTTTATGTGTTGGCCCTAAAAATCAACAAAAGTCAAACCTTGAAATGGGCATTGCTAGACAGTTTATGTGTATTAGGCCTTTTCATGAGCCGATTCAAGCCTACTTCTCTCCCACAAGCGCATACAACTTATTTTTTCAATGCCAAGATCACTATATCCATGTCTTAGGTATGGAAGTTCCACTCGGTCTGGCCAAAATGGAGCTACTCTATCTATAGTTGGGTATGCCCTGGTTAAGTACTTAAAGCTAAGCCACTTCCCTCCCACAGTCTCCCCATCAGTCCAAATGCTGAGAAGAGAAACAAGCTGACTCAAGATGTGATAACCCTGACAGGACAAGGTAGTGGTTACTCACCTCTTTTATGTGTGGCTAGACAATCGAGGACCAAGCTCCTTAACTTCATTCTTTACCCAATTCATACCCAACCTCCAGACAAATCAGCCTTAGATACTAGGGCTATGACAAGCCATGGTTTGTCTTCCAACACAAATTTCGTCTTTCAATTGATATAGAATTTGCCAACAATAATATGATATAAACAAAGAGGCGACGAAAATCTCAAAACAAGATAAAATGGGTTGAATTGAGGAAGAACAAGCCACTCTGGGTTGGTGCGGTGCACTCGTGTTAGCACAGTCATTTGATTGTTGTTCTAAATGGATCGTTATGAAAAAAGAAAAACATATTCCTTGGGACTGTTGTTGGGCTTGGCGAGGCATTCTTCGTGTTAGAGACTTCACTTCATGGTGTATCTGACATCTCATTGGAGATGGGTCACCAATACTTTCTGGTTCTACTTGTGGCTCCTGGTGAGCCACCTTATTGATCTTTTGGGGATAGATTAATGATACGGCTTGTCTAGTGTTGCAAAAGTCTTAGAAATGATTGAAGAATGGTAGAGGGCCCCTTTACCTACAACCTCATCCAATCTTATGAAAGTTTGTGAACTTATTGACGAAAATTGACCCTAGTGCTACGGATCACACGGTGCAGACCCTATGAACAAAGTGTGGATTTGCTAAGCTCTCAAAGCCTGCTAGCTTTCTAGTGTGAAAGCCAGCGAGTGAAGCGCTCAAAGCAAAGCAAGTCAAGCCAAGTTGATTGTGTAGGCGGGATTGTGCGCTTATTACAGAGTAAAGGGGCTTGAACGCTAGAAGTGTACATAGCTTGCTAGGGTTGTCAAAGATGGATCGGAAACTAGCTCTTTGGATGGGAAAATGTGATGTCACAATCATTGGATATAAGAAAGCGATTCACCCTACGTTGAATGTTTGCTTCACCTTGCTTTTAATTTAAGTATAGTCAGATCCACCCAGAGAAAGCTCAACTGGCCACAAGAATGAAGTAAGTCAACTCCTCCATGCTACAAAAATGTCTTTTCAGCCACCCTTTTTTATCTTCAAGAAGAAGGGTCACCCAGACACCAAAGGAGAGATTCTAATTGATGCACAAATAGCATTTCTTCCCATACGAGTCTATGCCTAGCTGGAGAGGTGAGGAAAGGAAGCACCGTCCATCTCAAATTTGATGCCCCATGATATAGCTTTATAGAGATTTGCATTCGTCAGCTATCTACCTTTGATCAAACCCAAAGAATCCATATGATATGCCATCATATGCACTGGGGAAAGGGAGGGGAGAAGAAATATGGGCGGTGTTGGAGCTCACCAACAGCTTGAGGTAAAAGGTTGGATTTATGAGGTGATTACAGGGATTAGGATTAGGTGTATGTTCAAGATTTGCCACGGAATAGGAGAGTTTGTCGGCTATTGGAATCAGAGTCGGCATGGTCAGGTCAAAGGATTGGGGAGACTATTCTCAACACTCCCTCTCACATGTAGCTCTATGGCTCCAAACATGTGGACATTTTTTTGTGGAAGCCTAATTACTGGTAGAAACCCACCAAACCTGTTCTAATACCATGGAAAAAGCACCCAACTCAATAGCTTAAACTTAAGAGTGAAGAAGCCTAACCCTAGTTCATATACAAGGCCATGAACCAATGTGGGATTGTTTTCAATAGAAAGATCTCTACTAGCTCAACAGACTTAGACCTTTAAAGAACACGTAGAAATTATTCTGACTCCTTCAGGATAAGGAACTCCTAATAACAAATGGACAATATGATAATAGGAAACAACTAAGACCCTCAACGAACTGCTCCATGAAAGACACCTTCTAAAATAAAACCTTCTAATAGTAAAAAAATTAAATTATGCGGCTCTAAGAGATATAAATAACTGCCTCTCTCCCCCTATTCTCTGATATTAGAAAGTATTCTAGGCAGTTTTATACAACAATGAATCTTCTCAATCTGTGTTTTCTTCATATTCTGCTTGAATATGTTGATGTTATCTTTGGTTTTAATATCAATGCTTTATCAGTGACGCTTATTGGGCAGGTCCCAGGTTCGAGTAGCACCTTATTAGCAGGTCCAGATTCCAGATTCCGAGACATATGAACTATTTACAGAGGTATTTTTGTCATTTTAATTTCTGGCTTTGACTAACAGAATGAATGGTAAAGGGTTTGGCTATGGTTCTCTTGATTCTTTAGTGTTTTGAACAAATGTCTTTCATCTGGAGGGTCAATATGCAATTCCTAATGAGGACCACAAAATGAGAATTGACACCAATAAAAAAAAGTAATAACAAGAAATAAAACATCATGCAACTGATCAGAATAGAACCACAAATTTAACCACGTTCCAGAACACTACGTTTATTCAGAAATTAAGAAATGTTGAGTGAGACAAAACTTAGATTGTGCAAGAACAAAGATTAAGCATACCCGTTTCAGGAGTTTACTGAAATTTGCCTTTGATATATCTAGAGCCCCGCCAGTGGCACTCCCTCTTACATAAATGGGAACTCTAGACAAATGCTCTTGACAACCCAGAAGCAAATTAATGAGTGGTTAAACTACAGAGAAAAACACATGAGATTAAAACATGCAAACAAACAAGTATCTACCTGCAGTGGTTGCACCCTTCTGATGAAGTTCTGAAGTCTTCAAGTTGTGAAATGCTTTCTCTTTTGTAATTACACCTCTTCCAGCTAAGGCCCAATTAAGACCATAAGAAATTCCTAGGCCTTCCCTAAAAATTGAGAACTTAAATATATAAACTTTTTTGAAAATGCAACTGACTAAAACCACGACTGAGCCATCAATAAGAGATACATCTTAGTCAAAACCATGTTTCAGATCCAGTGATATTATAAAGGATATGAGAATCAAACGTAAGTATACCTGGCAAAATAGTTGTAAAACAAAAAACCATTTGGTAGTTCCTTCTACCAAAGATTTAGGGTTACCTCTTTCGGTATCTTTGAACAATATTTGACTAAATGAATGATTTTTGAGAGCAATGAACGAAGGGAACGAAGGGAGCGAAGGGAAAGATGGGAGCAAAGGGAACAAGGAGAGAGCTCTCGATGTGAGAGACAAAGAAGCACAACAAGCAACTCGGGAGAAGGATTGGACCAAGGAGGGGAGGCGACACAATGACCATCGAGGGACCATTGGTGACAGTGGCATCCCACTGGCCACCATGCGGTCAACTAGAAGGACTCTTACAGGAACTGACGATGGATATGGATCAAGAGGCCTTTCATCGAGGAAAAATCTTATTCCCAATGATGAAGATGAAGAAGGTAGTTGGCAAATACCAAACCGACGCAAGACAACCAGACGACGAACTCGAGGCTCCTCCAAAAATGTGAACCCAATTGCCGCCTTTCCGGTCGGAAGTACCATGTTCTCTTTTCAAAACGCCTTTGATCCCGCCGGACAAATGGTGCACATATTCTCATCAACAAATGGCAAGCAGTCCACCTCCATTCCATTCATTGCCAGTATCACTTTCATCACCCAATTTGATACTATCACCCAGTCACCTGAATTGACAAGGACATCGAAGGAGCTTTGGACTGGAAATTTCATCTTCCTCCTATCTATCTACAAGTACAAGGGCAAGTGGGAGTGTAAGATCACCCAATGTCGTGGCAAGCAAATCATGGGAAGAGTTTATATCTGGGAGGCATCAAACTCTGGTTTTGGATGGGACCAATTCAAATCCTGGACTATTCGAATCACCGGCACTGATAACGGAAAAAAACCCGAGAAACCTCCAAAATTTTCTTTCCTACCTCTGAAAGCTCCAGGCTTCAACTCACACTCCCCGCCACCATAGACCTGCCCACCTAGTTCTCCATCCACATAGACCCACACCACCTCAGCACGGGAACCCAACTCCTCTCTCATTCCATCATCATCACCACCCACCAGCCCAGCTTGGACATCGTACCAACCCTATTGTGGTTGACCGATGTCCATCAAATCACATACCTACCCAACCTTTCTTTCCTAAATGATCGGAGCTGGCTAATTCGCTTCCAAAACCAACAGACGCAGGACGGGCTCTTTGTTTGCCTCTCACCCCTGATACACCCATTTTCAAAATCAGCTACCGAACCCCATTCCATCTAGAACTGCTTCTCAGCCAATGGATTTGCATCCTAGGCCTTCCAAGAGAGCTCTGGCAGGTGGACATTTTCCGATGAATCGCCGAATGCTTCGGCTAATTTGTGAGGCTGCATGGACACCTCTCTGCTGGCTCGACTTGACATGGCTCGCATCTTCCTCATCCTCACACAACCTTGCTCGGGATCCTCCCTCATCTAGATCACCGTCAAGACCCATGTTTTTTGGATTCGGATCTTCTTCCTTGGCTCAAACAGCAGCTCTTCTCCGGCGATGGAGGAAACTCCAATGGTGAACCAGTAACCTCCCACCCTACTTTGTCCTTTGGTTAATACCCAAGTACCTTCACCCTTTAACCAGGCAATGCCACCTCATTAGGTACATGACTATCAACAACCACAAAAGGTTTTAAATCTGAATTCAAGTGAACCACCTAAGTTCTAGAAAAATGCCTCGAAACCCACCACAGACCCTTTTTCAAAAATTCTAACTCCCTATCCATAAACTTCTGACGCTGCCCGTACCCATCAACTCAACAAGAACTGGCAACCAATCCACCTGGCCACACCTCATGCCCTGCGTCTCGACCTGAGGCCCCACAAAATCACGCAAGCCCTATTTTTTTCCAGGTTGACAAGACATCTGAGTTAAACATCCACCTACCACCACCGAGAATTAAACATTGCCAGGGTCCACCACATCCCCCCTTAGAAAATAAACAACCACCCGAACCTCCCCTCCCGTATTCCTTCATCTTTGCCATCATCCACTTCATCTTGCTCCCGAAAAACAATTGCCCGAGCCTTCCCCCTTACTCCAAAAGCTTCACCATCATCCCCATCACACCACACCAAAAATGTCCACCACCACCTCTTCGCCATCCGACGATTCCTCCACCCAACAACCTTCCCCCATTCTAACGTCTGATATCCACTACCCAGAGTCTGATACCGAATCGAGTGGCAGCACTCCCGTTCTTCGAAATCCTCGTCGTGCACCTACCTCCACTACAGAAAATATTTCTCCCCAGTTGAGAGTCATCACTTACCAACGCAGAAACCGAGCCCCTGCGCGACCAGCCAATTCTGCAAATTAGGAGGAATCCAATGACCCACCAACAATTTACCCAACTATCCCCAAAACTGAAAGGCGAACATAGGTATGATGATCACACCTGGAATGAGGGGGGGGGGGGGGGGGGGGGGGGTCAACAAATATTCTGACAAATGAATCATTTTATCCTGGAATGCTCGCAAAATTGGTTCTGGAAGTAAAACAGCATGCATTCGAGACTTAATTACTTCCTACAAGGCCTCGATTGTACTCATCCAAGAATCCAAGATCTCCTCGATGTCTGATCGCATTGTCTGTGACCTTTGGGACAATCGCCAAGTGAAATGGTTTGCAATTGATGTGGTCGTATTGGTTGGGGGTATTCTCGCCATGTGGAACCAAAATCTGGTCGAAATATTAGACGAACACCAGGTGATTCACTCAATCAGCCTTTGCATCTGCGACCGAATAACGGGCAACTCCTAGACTACAACAAGGGTTTTTGGTCCTTCACATTATGGCCAACGGAATTTGTTTTGGGATGAACTGCTTGACATCTCCCTTCATTGGGGGGAGGGCGGCTCCTAGTGGGAGACTTCAATGTTACTCGCTTCTGCTCCAAATAATCTCCCCCCTCTTGGTGTATCTCCACATCCATGAGGAAATTTGCTAATTTCATCGGAAGTTGTGAGTTGGACGACATTTGTCTATCCAGGAAGATCTTCACTTGGTCTAACGGGCAACACCATGACCTCATCCTCTCTAAACTCGATTGGTTTCTTGCCAACAGTGATTGGTTGCAGATACATCACCTGACTACGGGGAGGATCCTCAATCGTTTATGTTCTGATCATTGGCCTATATCGATTGACACCTGAATGGACAGTTGGTGCCCCAAGCCATTTCAGTTTGAAAATGCTTGGATCAAGAATCCATCTTTCTTTGTGCTGGTCAACCCGGTCTGGCCTTCCCTACGGCCATCTGGAATGCCTGGATGAGCCTTATCGTAGGCGCTCAAGCTCCTCAAGCTCCATATCTGCACTTGGGCAGCCTCCCTTCATGCAGGAATCAAGGCCACAAAGGCAAACACTCTTGCCTAGCTCTCTGCTCTAGATGGTTAGGAGGAATTATGTACCCTCACCTCTGATGAGTTTCATACCTAGAGTGCCTTCCAATTTCAACTCCAAGATCTCTCCTACTCGGAGCTTACTCGTTGGAAGCGAAGGGCACGATTCCAATGGCTTAGTGAAGGGAATGGAAACACTCGCTCCTTCCACTCGGGGGCTTTTGCCTGGCATCACTCTAACTGTATCTCCTCGATGTTAGTTGACGGGGCGATTACTAGTGACAAGGACGCCATTTGCTAACATTTTTTTGAGCATTTTTTTGCAAATTTATACCGTGAAAAGCGATGCTCCCGACCATGCCTCCAACATATTTCCTTCTCCACCCTTCCTACTGGGTTGACGTCTATGCTGGAAAGGCCTTTCTCTCAGAGGGAAATCGAACTTGCTACTTTGGGTCTTGCCTCAGACCGTGCTCTTGGTCTTGACGGATTCAATGGCAAAATTTTCAAGCTTTGTTGGCCCATTATCAAAGAGGATATATTGGAGATGATTCATTCTTTCTTCTCTCATGGTCTGTCTTATAGAAGTATGGGAGCCTCCTTCATTACTTTAATCCCAAAAAAGCAATCCTCTAAGCATCCAATGGATTACAGGCCGATCAGTCTTACATCCAGCCCCTACAAAATCATTGCAAGGATCCTTGCCAATCGCCTCAAAGTAGTCATGTCGATCTTGGTCCACCCTTGCCAATCAGCCTTTATTCGAGGAAGAAATATTCTTGACTCAGCCACGGCCTCTCATGAAATGATGGACCATCTCAGCCAACTGAGAAAGCCATGCTTTGCTCTGAAGCTTGACCTAGAAAAAGTTTTGGATCGGGTCTACTGGTCTCATATTGGGGATCTCCTACACAAAATGGGTTTCTGGCCCAAACTGCAATACTGGATTCACAGTTGCATCTCATCTACGAGCTACTCAATTCTGCTCAACGGCACCAATCTGGGATATTTCAAGGGATCTAGAGGCATTGGGCATGGCGACCCGCTTTCTCCCTTACCCTGCGATCTAGTGGCGGAACATCTTGCTCGGTTAGTTTGGGCCGCTAAATCGGCTAGATGGCTCCAATCGATCTCCTCTCAGACTGACTTGACATCCCATTGTTACAATTTGCGGATGACACCATTCTGTTTGGCATTGGTACTATTGAAGAAGAGCAACACATCAAATCCCTCTTTGGCCTTTTTGAGCTAACATCGGCTCAGAAAGTCAGTTGGAGCAAAACATCTTTATTTGGGTCCAACATTCAGGAAAGCACCCTTCATAGCATGGCTGATCTTCTTGGATGTCAAATTGGAGCTCTCCCCACCTCTCATTTGGGCTTCCTCTTTTCATCGACAAAACACTCAAGCAACTTTGGAACCCAGTAATTGAAAAGCTAGAGCAGCGATTGGATACATGGCGGGGTCGCTTCCTATCTTATGTTGGGAGGCTTACCCTCCTCCGGGCTGCTATTGATGGAATTCCTATTATCTTCCTGTCATTTTTCCATTGCCCAATGGAAATCTGCAATCAAATTGATAGCATAAGTAGAAGATTCCTTTGGCATGGTTCAAGTGACGGCTTCAAGCACCACCTAGTTAATTGGGTGGACGTCTGTCAACCCAAAAACTTCAGGAGGACTTGGTCTGCTTCTAACTAGAGATATAAATTCGGCCTGCCTCCTAAAGTTGTTATGGAGCTTCAATGTCTACCCAATGCAATTTGGAGACATATGGCGGCCAGGATTCTCCACTTTGAAGGAAGATGGAGGATCAATGGTGGGAACAAGCAGCACCTTTCGCCTCTTTGGCGCTCTCTCTACCCGTTAATCATGTCCTTTAATGCTGGGATGAACTATTTTAGCTGGCAATGGCGAAACTATTCGGTTTTGGACTGATCCCTGGTGCAACGGTTTGGAATTGAGCAGATCATACACTCCTCTCCTCCCCATTTATTCCTCCCAGAATGCCATGGTTGTTGATTGTTGGACCTCTCTGGGGTGCTAGAATTTCTTTTTCCGATGGGGCCTTTCGGATTCAGAGGCTATAATTGCCTCCCAGCTCTTATTAGACTTGTGAGAAATTGATATTCGACCTACTACTCCGGACAAACTCATCTGGGTGCCCGACAATAATAGAAATTTCTGTCTCATCTGCCTACTTGCTCATCGCTGGTAGGCTCGAGCCCCAGCCTCCTCACATCAGCTCTATTGCCTGGAAAACTAGCCCCTCCAAAGATCCAATTCTTTTTATGGAGTGCCCTTCATGGAAAGATACTCACGGCTGATAATCTTAGGCGAAGAGGTAATGCCACACCATGCAAGCTTTGTCCCCTATGCTCTCAAGTAGATGAAACCATCCAGCACCTATAGCTTCATTGCCATTTCTCATTGCAAATCTAGACCTGGATCCTCCATCGAATTGGCATTACATTCTGTATGCCTCAGCAACTATCAGAAGTCGGTCTGTTTCTCCAGCACCTCCCCATGAACAAGCTGCGTCGTATGATTGTGTCAGCTTGCCTCGGGTATATCCCCTGGCTGATTAGGCAGGAGAGGAATAATAGGCGATTCAATTCCAAGCTCCTCTCAACTTAGGCAATCACATAACTGATTCTGGGTCAGATCTCGACATGGCATCACACCAAGAATGATTTCAGCATGTTTAGTGGCTCCTCTTTGTGAACCAATTGGCAATACATAGCGCAAATGTCTGGAAGCCAGCGGCCTCCAGCCTGCATTCCATAGTCCTCCTCCCCCCCCCCCCCCCCCTCCTTTCCCCAAGGAGTTTTCAGACTAAATTTTGATGGTAGCGCTCGGGGTAGCCCGGGGCTTGCTGGTTTCGGAGGGGTTATCAATGATGCCTTGGGTAATATTCTTTTCTCCTATGCTGGACCGATGGGAGTTTCAGATTCCAGTGTTGCAGATCACGGTTTAGCCACCTTCAAAGATCATCTTCACGGCCCCCTCATTGCTGAAGGAGATTTCAGCGTTATCATTCACTGGTGTTCTGCTGCTTCTACCCCTCCTTGGAGACACTGGCCTATTTATCATCGTGTTTTGGACATTGTTGCCAACCTTTCTTGTACTTGGTCACATGTTCCTCATTCTGCCAATTCTTTGGCCGACGGGCTTGCTAAACATTGGACCTCCCTCCCCGCAATGGTTGTCATGGGAGGCCCCCTTAGTATGTAATTTTTCTCAGTTAATACATTATCACTTTTATAAAAAAATAAAAAAAATAAAAAAAAAGAGTTACACAGAGAAGAGGATAAAATAACATATGAGATATATATTGGACAATAAAGAGAAACAGACATACATAAAAGGTAAACCAGCACATGCCTAGTCTATGTGGCCATTAAACATCACACATTAAAAACCAGGATGAACCAGCACAGCCAATGTCACTGCCTAAATTGAAAAAAACCACGGCTTTTCAGAAGCCAGGGATAGAACCTAAGATATTGAACAAAAGTAACACTTTCTTATGAGTAATCCTTTTTTTTTTTTTTGAGTGATTTCTTATGTGTAATCTTCCTTTTAAATATCCTTCACATCCAATACTAATTAGCATATAAAAAAAGCACAGAAGAGGAGATGAGAACAAACCCAGAAAGCTCTATTCCTGACAGCTAAACTTCAAAACATTCAATCAGACTGCATGTCCTTTTCCAAGAATAATGATTTAAAGTAGAAAAACTTTGGTAGACACCAAAGAGGAGCAGAGACACTTTAGGCAGAAAAAATGGCATCACTGGCAATGAAAACAAAAATTATCACTCAAACAATGTTTTTAAAACAGACCAAATCAAAGACTGCAGGTAGAGGAGGTGAAGTCAGAGACTCCACTGGTGATGTTCTTTTTGTTTTTTCTAGGCCTCCTGTAAGGCCTTCAGCTCATCATGGACAGATTCACCACCCTCCATGGCTGAGGGAGTCTCTGCCATTGTCATCAGCTGAGTCACCTGGGACAAAGTCCCTTCAGGGAGTCCTTTTATGTATTTTTATAAAATTGAAGAAATCTGTAAGGACATGACCATTGCTTGGCAGTACATCCCAAGGTGTGCCGTAAGCATCGCAGATACATTGGCAAAGGCATCACCCAGCACCACCTTGTTGTCAGCACCTCCTGTTTAGTTTTTTCTTCTATGTATAAGGAGTTTTTTCTTTGCATTCAATGGCCTGCTTGTGTACTTCCTCCATGGGAGCTTCTTTCTTAATGAATCCTCTCTTCTCATTGTCATTACAAAAAAATAGAAAAATAAAATAAAGCAAAAAGAAAACAGACAAAATCAGATGGCCAAGATGGTTTCAACTGGAACCATGCACCCCAATTATCCAGGTGGACCTTAAACAATTCTTATATCAAAACTAGTCACTACTGGAAATGGGAAACACCAGTGCTTTATGACAAGCCTGACACCAAATATAAAATATTAAATAAAGTGAGCATAGAAGCCAATAGTTTTTTGCTTTTAATTCCTCTTTCTGGAATACAAGAAAGAAGAGAAAAGCTCAATCTTTGGGTCAAGGGAGAAGATGATAAACGAAGTGCAAACCAATGATGAATTGCACAAAAAGAGAAACAGTGATAATCTTCTCTTAAAAATAGCTACCAAAAAGCTTTTCCAACAGGTTGCATCATCTTCATCCAAAATTGAGACTCCAATTTTTTCCCACTTTTTACAGTTCCTCCTTGCATGAATTTTCTCCTCTTAAATTTGAAACACAATTGAATCATCAAAAAGTTGATTTTCTTACTTCTTGTTCCCTGTGCAAACCAAGTAGACAAGGTCACTTCCCTAAATTCCACATCTATATCATTTGATGATAAGTTTTTGGAAAAGGTAATAGTCCCTACTGCAAAGCAAAACATTTCAACCAAGTGTATTCTTTTCACAGGGTTTCAACTAATTGTTTAGAGCTTTCAGTCTGCTGAAAAAAGGACTCTCGAAGCCCTGGGTTTATTGCCAACAGAGACCTTTTTCTCTGGGATCAGCCTACTTGAAAATTTATAGTAAGCTCATAAACAGTAGAAGCTGCATGATATAAGTTGGCAAATTAACTTCCATCTTTTCCTAAAATTACTGAGTTGTTAACTTCAAACAGTGAGAGAAAACCTTTTTCATTTCCACAGGGATTTCTGAAACATGTAGCATTATTATAATAGTTTGCCATTACAAATTTCTCTGTTGTCCCAGTTTTTATTTTTACAGTAGACATATTTATGACACCAAATGTATAAGACTTCATAGCACTAAGAATCATAGGACTTTAAAGTAAACCAGTTCACAGACCATTATCCTCGACATACTCTACAGGAAGAGCAAAATAAGTTGTGCCAAGCCTAATATGGATCCATGTTAAGAAAATGTTCCTATGTCGAAAAATCAGGAAGTTCTTAAGAACATTGATGCTGCAATTATGTCCCTTGCTCAGGCCCAAGTCCTTCAGCAAGAAGTTCTGAGACCAAGTTATTGTCAATAGGTACTCAACCACTGAGCAAATGTAACCTCCCGATACAGGTCAATGGGCTTGGTAGGAGGAACCTGGACCTAATGTCAAGCAAAATTGATATTTGATGGCTTAGATAGATACTCCATGGTATCATACTCTAATAAAAGCAGACTCCATAACAGTTTTTAATCAAAGGAGTGTTAGAACACAATGTCATTTAGACATGTTGCATTTTCTCTAAGCATTTGTTTCCAGTTTTATTGTCTCACATCCTCTCCTTCTTCCTTCATCATGTTTTCTAAAAGGACCACCAAACCTCCACAACCAGTAATAAGCTTCTTATCTAAATGCCTGCTCCTTGAAGCAAGTGAAATAAGATTTCACAAGAAGCAACAAGTTCATAAACCAGGACACCGTAGCCAGAATTTCCAAGTTTGGGTCCGTAGTATCAGCTAGATCAGAATGAGAAGACTTTCCACTAAAAGCTCATCATTTGGTTTCTATTTATGAATATAATCAATTTTCATTTTTTTGTATCCAAAAAAATATCTGGTATATAATTTGTCATTAAAATCCAAGTTTCTTGACTTATTGATCTATACGCTTCATCAGGTACTAACTTGTTCCAGTGAAAAGGTCAAAACTTTGTTTTGCACAGTATTAATTTCTGAAATATATACCTGGAAACATCTACAGAAAAGATACTGTAAACAGGAAACAACTTCCTAATTTTTAAAATAGCTAAATCATTGGGCAAGTTTATGGCTACTTCAATGCAATTAAAATAAAAAACTTAAAAATTTAACAAAGAAAGTTTTGACTTAAAATTTCCTGTCCCAGTAGAAACCAAGTCCCACGAATGTAATGATATGTCTCTAAAGCAAAAAACACCTTCAAGTGAAACAAAATAAACACGAACTATATGCACAGAGTCAGAGGACGAGTGTACCTTGGAAATACTACTGTTTCTGGTTGCTCCTCCACTATCGGCTGTGAAACAGCATACTGTACAGATCCAACACAAACACAGCCTCTATTAAATTCTAATACTAATAAAAGAGCCAAGTACATTTAGAACTCGAAAACATATCTCAGTTGTCGAAGAGCCTGCAAACCAAGTTCTTGGTTCACCTTGACGATTCCCAGTAAGATGATAAGTTAGCCTTCTGTTACTACTATAAAGTAGTGATTTTTAAATCAAATATTACCCAAAATTTCTTTCAAAGAGTGTAAAGTACTGATTATGAAACTTTCTGAAGAGAGAGTCTGGCTGTACGACTGTCTCACGCCTAACTAATACAAGGAACAGGCTCCGAAAACGAATAATAGAAAACTGCTGCACCAATATATAAATCTAAACTGAAGATCGCCGTTCCTAAAAACAGTTGTATGTCGAGTGATGCATCAGAGTATCCGGTAGCAGAACAAAACGGCATTTCAACCGGCAAATAATGTTTTAAGAAAAAATATCTTAGAAATTAACAAGGCACAGATTGAGAAAACATCAATGTGAAATTCAAATAAAGCGAGAATAATACGAACTTGAAAAGACAGAAATGAGAATCGGGAAAAAGAGAATTTACTTGTCTGGATTGAATGTAACGAGGACATTGAGCAGTGGGGGCTGCAACTGAAGATCGTGATTTCGTAGAACTGAAGACGCCTTCAGCTACCCGCTTGAGGAAGAGGTTTCTCATTTCTGTCGAAGTCAGGTTCCAGCTATCGACAAGGCAGCTCAGCGGAGGAAAACGTGAAGCACCCCATAAAATGAGAATATAGAGGAACTGCTAATTACAGTGAGCCCCTAAACGTTTTGGAATTACAATTACCCCCATAAAATATCAATTATTATCCTCATCGCTTCGCTTTTGAATGCCAGATTATCATGATGTCGTGACGCTCCATCTATTATTTTATCTTTAAAACTAACAAAATACAATTCTTTTACCGAATTTATTTAGTTAAAAAAAGAGTATTTGTAAATTCAAAATTGTTAAGTCCCAACAAGATACAAACTTAACAGGAAGCATGAATAGGTTTGTATACCCTAATGAAAAAATTTCACTTATTTTTAGTGAAAATGTAATTGAATACTTTTTTTTTTATTTTTTATCTTTCTTCTATTCTACCTTTTGATACACAATAATACTTTTCCATGAAACAAGGTTGTTACCTCTCCCTTGCTTTCATGTTGTTTTGTACTTCCAATCAATCAAAGATTCTTCATTCCCTATCAACAAAACATACTCCTATGATGTCCATTGTCTTAACCTCCAATATACTTACCAACTATCTTCCTTATCAAAAGAAGAATACTAATTACATGTTTTCCAAAATTATTTTTTCTTTAATTAAAATCTTTTTATAATTTGCTACTAAATTATTGGTATTAGAAACGAGATAATTGAAAAGTTGTTGCAGGACTCTCTTCACTTCCTTTTCTACTTTTCTTCTTTGTATTTGAACTCATCAATGTTCATTTTTTCTTAATTCGATACTTCTTACGATAATTTAATGACTCTAAAATGAAATAAAATTCATTTTAGTGTCTGTAATGATTTTTAGTACATGTAGTAGCCAAGTAATTGGTGAAGAAAAATCACTACATATACTAAGATGATTAAGGGTTTAATGTTGTTGGCTAGGCAACTACTACATGAACCAACCAACACCACTGACACTAAAATGAATTATCTTCCATTATAACGATTAATTTCTTATGAACATATCAATGTAAAAGAAAGGCACAAACATTGTTACAAGTTTAAATATAAAGTAGAGAAAAGCAAAGAGGAAAGAGAAAAGAGAGAGATTTTATACACTCTTGGATAATTCTAATTCTAACTCATTAAAGTTCTCAAAATTTTTTAGAAAGATGGGAGTGAAAAGGAAAAAAATTGAAAATTTGTAATTTCCAAGTCTCCTACTCAATTATAACAATTGGCAATTACAATGGAGGTGACAATTGTGGAGGATAGAGGAGTATGATTTATGGATCAAGCAAAAAAGAGATTTGTTGACCAAGAGGAATACTGGGAGGGTCATGGTGCAAAGCAAATTGAAAGCAGAAGAGGAGCAATTGTCATGCTTAGTATTAGCAATTACCTGTTGGCCTCAATGTATAACTCATGTGCATACATTGAGAAAGATTCTTACTTGTTGAAGTTATGCAGCAAATCCAAGCCATTGATTATGAAATACACATCGCCACATCATAGAGATATTGTTACAATTGTAGAAGTTGCCTCAGGTATAAATAAAAGGCCCCGAGACAATGAGAAGGTCATCGAAGGAGCACACTACCATTGGTGTAAGGGAGTGTTATGACACCTAAATTATTTGTTTTCCCTCGTTTGATTTCGTTCTTTATTATTCAACTTTAAACTTTCTTCTTATTATCACAACAAAATATCAAGGGAGCATATGTTTATTTATCAAGTTTTTTTCTCGTGTTGAAGACGCATTGTGGCATATCTTGTAATAAAGTAGATGAGTGGCATAACTTATAATTATGAAATACTTTAAATTGTTTTCTTTCTGTTGGAAGATGGGCACAAACCTAAAAAATGGGCCCAAACCCACATGACCAAGGAAGACCCACATATCTAAGAGTGTTGAAAGATGGGTCCAAGTCCATAAGATATGGACCCACAAAAGGTGGCCCCAAGCCCACGCAACCAAGGAAGGCCCACATATCTAAGAATGTTGGAAGATGACCACAAACCTAAAAGATATGGACCCACAGAAGAGTTTCAATTTAAAGGTGTTTTAGTCATGTTAATCTTCTATTTATATTGGGTTATTTTATTATTCTAGGACTTATCTTTAAGTGTTAGAGTTTGGGTGTAATTGGGACAAGTGTAGTTTAATTGTAGTTGGACTCAACTACTTTCCTTTATTATAAATAGAGGTTCATGTACTTTGAGTACAATAAGTCAATGAAGTATTTCTCTTTGCCATAAATTCAACATGGTATCAGAGCAGGTTTTGTGAGTTGACTTGGTCAACCCATAGAGATAATGAAATTCTTTTTCTGATATATTATCTCTAGCAGTTAGGGTTTGTATTTTGTTTCTTTTTTTCAGTCCTTATACCCATAGTTTACTTTGCATTTTTACCTCTATACCGAGCTTTTCATATTTCATATTATATATTGATGGAAATATATTCGAGTCTACTTTTCAAGGAAAAATATTTTTTTTCCAATCAAAGTTATCTACAAAGAGAAATCGATATTTGAAGCAGCAAATGTTAGATTGTAAAAGAGGTATGAACAGTAGTAGAAAACTTCAAATTCCGAGGTATTTTATGCTATCAATAACGAGACTTTATGTTGGAATGGGCTTGTCTTTAATATGCAAGTTGTGAATTCACTAACAAGTTGATCTTTTGGCGCAATGGATAGTAACATGGTATTAGAGCAGGTTGGTCTCGAGTTTGAGTCCCACTCCCCCCGTTTGTTCCGTCCCTGCATAGGTGGGACTTTGTCTTTGGCCATCCCCTTATAGGTGGGATTGTGCATTTGCATTTGTACACGGGTGTTCCCCATGCGGGGGAGTGTTGGAATGGGCATGTCTTTAATATGCAAGTTTCGCCTTCGCTAACAGATTGATCTTTTGGCACAATGGATAGTAACACTTTATATGAAGAATTATATATCAAAAGAAATATATGTAAGTCTATTTTCTTACCTATTTAATCAATTCTTGATTTGAGTTATCTACAAAGAGAAATCGATATTTGAAGCAGTAAAGGTCAGATTGCAAAAGAGGTTTGAGCAGCAGCAGAAAACATCAACTTTTGAGGTATTTTATGCTATCAAGAATGAGATTTTATGTAGAGAATTATATATAAGAAGAAATAATTGTAAGTTTATTTTCTTACCTATTCAACCAAATCTCGGTTTGAGTTTTTTATACAGAGATATTGATCGTGGAAGAGTCAATGGTCATGCTGGCAAAAGGAGAAATAATACTTAGTTCGGCTAGATTACAGAGATCGAGATCTATCAGATTATTTATCTCAAAATAATTATATTTTATGAATAGAAGTTATATTTGTTTGAAAGGTATTTAATTATATTTTATAAATAGAACTTATACTTGTTTGAAAGGTATTTAAGTCTAGTTTTATAAGGAGAAAATTTCATGTCAATCTCATCTATATTTAAAGATATATTCGCATTGGAAGATTCAAAGGTCACGCTGGTATCCTGTTGCATTGAAAAATCTGAATTTAAGCCGATTGTTTTGTGTCCCTTTTTGAGTTGTTATATCAGGAAAGTATCTCACTTCTCCCTGGTTTGAGGGCTTATTACTACATCTATGTTATTTGAGCTTATTACTACATTTATGTTATTTGGTTCAAGCTAGGATCATTGCCATTACCTCCCAGCATGAAGGGGAGAAGTAGAAGAAGTACAAGAAAGAAGTATTTTATTCCATATGTCATGGTAAGTTGTATGTGACTAAAATATTCAAGAAAGAGGGAGCACAAAAGATAAAGCTTTTGCATCTAAGAAGAATTTTTTGCATCGGATTATTTCATGGGTCCTTTTACAAAGTTTATTATTTGGTTCGTGTTATATGGGCACAAACCCATTTTCAGTTGTTGTTATTGTGTCTCTTTGGATGAGACATTATTATTGAAGAAGAGGTGGCCTCAATATCCTTTCTCATACCATCCTTTATTTGACTCTCACAAAAATCTTTGGGCCAACCCTTATTGTAACCTTATGAGTGTTGCTACGGTTGGTAGTTTAAGTCCATCACGTATACATATGGGTGTTTTAAATCCATTGAGACTTTTTTATATATATACCCGTGGGTCTTTTATTGTCGTCTTGTGAATGACAAGCATTGCCCACTTATCACACATTTCTACCTATGAGAGTTGGTGCCCGGGTTGGGACACCGTGATGAATGAGCTTATTACTACATCTATGTTACGGGGACTCGAAGTCGGGACGTAGTGCCTGCTCTGATACCAAATATTAAGCACCTAGTCAATACTACCCAAAAGACTGGCATGTTAGGAGCGGAAGACATAAGTACTTAACCCAGGACCATAATACATCACCGTGAAGGAAGAGCTTATTACTACATCTATGTTATACCCCCCCCTTAATTGGTATTTATTAGTCCTACCACTTGAGATTTGTTGCCCTGTGGAGGGACACAGTGATGAAGGAGTTTTATTACACTTCTAAGCATTGCGTATAGACCCACTACCTACAGAAGATAGGGGTGTGACATATTGGGCTTGGATTGATTTTACTCTCACTTATCTTATGCCAGCTAGGCCTCATGGAAGAACCACCAATGTGAGGGGGGAGTATTGGAATATATGGAGGACTGCCATTTTATACAAGAAGATCATATACATCATTTGCAGCAAGCTAGGAGTTCGTGATGTTCTTTCACCCCCAGCTTGAGGGGTAGTGTTGGAAGATGAGCCTAAGCCCAAACGACCAAGGAAGACCCACATATCTAAGAGTGTTGGAAGATGGGTCCAAGCCCATAAGATATGGATCCATAGAAGATGAGCCCAAACCCACACGACCAAGGAAAGTCCACATATATAAGAATGTTGGAAAATGGACCCAAGCCCTTAAGATATGGACCCACGGTAGAGTTTCAATTTAAAGGTGTTTTAGTCATGTTAATCTTCTATTTATATTAGGTTATTTTATTATTCTAGGACTTATCTTTAAGTGTTAGAGTTTGGTTGTAATTGGGACAAGGGTAGTTTAATTGTAGTTAGACTCTACTACTTTCCTCTATTATAAATAGAGGTTCATGTACTTTGATTATAATAAGTCAATGAAGTATTTCTCTTTCCATAAATTCAACACTTTCCTTGCCTTGCCTTAAAATTTTAGGCAAGGGGATAATTAAGGAAGGTAATCAGTAATTAGTAATCATACCAAGAAGGAGATCTTGGATATCTTGGAGATCCTTTAAAGAAGGAACCCTTCCTTCTACTGGTTTGGTGCCAACAAGTAACCTTAAGAACCAAACTTTGCTGCCATTTTTCCTTAAAAAAAAATCTTGTAAATCTTTCTAATCTTGTCCTTGTGCGAGATGCACCCCAATAAGAAGATCAAGGTATGTGAAATTATACCAAAACTCAAGAGGTCTTAATCAATGTTGGGGATCTTCTAAAGAATAGACTTTCCTTCTATAAGTCATGTGTCAACTAATCATTCAACTTCAACCTTTTCTTTCCTTTTTTTTCTCTTCAAATTTTAGTAAAGAAAATAAAGAACCAATCTTAATGATAGTATGCCTTCCAATGTGAAAGAACAACATGTAACCTAACAAAAAAAATCTCTTGCACCAATGCAAGCACTTTCACATGTTCAAAAAATAATTGAACTATGATATCAACTTTCAACCTTACAACGTATGTAAATATAGCCTTTCAATCATAAAACACCATCAAACCATCGATGGAATAGCAAGGATTCATTCAACAAGTAAAGAACCAGAAATCCACAAATTGTATCATCTAAAAAACTGATCACTTTTACTGAAGATAGTATGGATTAAACACATCGATATCAACCAAGTTGAAGCTAATATATAAGATGCAGTAACTCTATCTTTTTTTATTTTTATCAAAGCATGCTTAATAAACCTTCAATTTTTTGAGATATATAGCAACATTCATCTCAAGGAAAAGAAGAGAAGAAAAAAATATCTTTGGGAGCCAAAAGAGGTTCAAAATCGAACCTTGTTCAATACATCAACTTCCACCAAGAGAGTTGATAAAAACTTGAGTAACCAAGATCATAATTTTGGGATCCCAAACCTAATACTTTGATACCATGTTAGATTTAGAATCCCATGATAATGTACTTGACCAAGAAGGTGAAAGAGGAGAGAAAGAAGAAGAGAAGAAGAAAAGGAGAGGAAGCAGGAAGAGAGGAGAAAGGTGAGAGAGGGATGACTTAGGAGATGGATAGAGAGAGAGACAAAGAGTTTGAGAGAAAAGTGTAAGGACGGATTTGAGAGAAGGGAGGAGACTTATTGATTTACACCTTGCCTTGAGTCTCTTTTTATACTTGATGAAAGAAGTTTACAATGACTACATTGCCCTTAGGGCAACAAACTCTAAAAAAGGAAAAGACATAAGTAGACATATGGTGTGTTGTCGCATGCAACCAAAAATAAAACCTATACTCCTAAAAATATATGTAGTAGTGCGAGTAAGGATTGATCCCACGAAGAGTGATTAGTCTACTTTTATACTCCGTGAACAAGGATGGGGGGTTTTGAGTATAATGAAAACACTAAAAAATAAACAACTTAGAAACAATTCAAATTAAAAGAATCGAAATCAATCAAGAGAACAAACCTTGGTCTAAGTCAACATCCATCATAAGAATTCCACAACTGATCATCGATGCAAACGTATATCAATTCACACTTGAATATTCACCGTTGGAACTATCTTCCTACCTCTCCTTTCGTAGTTAATTAGAAAACAAGCGATCTAATTAACCCTAACTACTAAACAACCCAAGACAAGCACTAAAGGTTTAATCTAACAGCAACTTTAAGAATTAGAGAGACCGATGAAGCTAAACAACACAAGCACAAGTGGCTGCATTTAATTTAGTCCAACATTCTTCTCAAGATCTAATAATTTCTAACACAACAAATCATCAAATCTCAATTGCTTCACAGGTCAGAGAGATCAAATAATTACAGATTTGACATCTAACCTAGCAGTAGATTGCGATGAGTAATAAACTAGTAGGCCTCCTAGGAATTAAATGAGACAATCATGAACGAAAAAGTTTAGAAGAGCATCAGATACTCAAAACATAAATTGAATGATGAAAATAAATCAGATCTCATAGTTGTATTGATACCGAGGCTTCAGTTTCCTTTTACCAAGTCTGAAAGTTTAGCCACCCAGGGCCATGAAGAAATCTCAAGAAAAAAACTGGAGAAAAGAGAGAAGAAAATCTAGAGAAAAGAAAATAGGGTCTGGGGCGCCGAACTCCTCTCCCTTTTCCTTTTCTCCCCGTTTAGGGTTTTTTCTTTTAGTGCATCTGGTTTGGGTCACAATGCGCGTGCCGCGACTTCAAGCCAAGTTTTGACCTAGATTATGCCCGTATTGGTCAAAATGTAAAAAATAAAAGTTATAGACGTTTTCTTTTAATTCTATAGCATCTTGAATCATCTCAATCCAAGCTCGGATGAGAGAGTTATTCCAAATTACAAATCAATGTCAAAACTGTCCAGAATCATCCAATTAACTTTGTTTTGCACTTAGCGCTTCCATTCACATCCTAAATTAAAATATAAAAATAATGAGTATATTTAGGCACCAAATAATTACAAAAGCCTAAGCATTAAGAGATAAAAATGTGACATTTTGCATTCTCATCAAATTCCCCCCCACTTAGCTTTTGCTCGTCCTCTTGCAAAACTCAAATTCACTTTCCCAAAAACACCAAGGCTGTAACGCCTTCAACAAAAAACAACCAAGCTCTTCAAAACTCATAACATATCATAAAATAATATTCTTAAACAACTTAGAATTACTTAGTAAGATTTTTCATTCAAAGATGTAGTAAACTAAATAAGTAGACCCTCACAGAAATAAACACTCGACTCTCATGTGTTTGAAGCGTATGTGTTTCTCTCAAATTCATTCCAATACAAATGATCTACCATAGGCTTGCATATCTTCTCATTCTCCACCACTCAGATCACATGCATAATACAAATCATAAGGACTTTTGAAGGGTTGTAAAGGGGTTTAGGATCAAGGTGGGAAATATTTGGGAATGTAGCTCAAAAGCCATCGAAACTAGTGAAGCAAAAATGAATCAACTCAAACTCAAATATATTGGACATGTAAAACGAATCACTCCACTCAATTTGTATCTATCTCATATAAATAGACCCCTTTCTTGGAATTTTAGGAGGAATTATGGACACTGATAGTTTGTAGCTTTAAAAGCCATTCCCTCCATCACTTCCTTTCTTCTTTATTTTTTTCTCTTCACTTTTTTTACTAACAATGGAACTCATGAATTTAGGATGAAAACATGTTCCATTTCACCTCTCATTGCCATACCACAATTCTAGACACCCCCACACTTATTTCTTGCACACCCACACGAACCATAGTCATGAACAATGCTCCATTAGCTCTACGGCTTGGGAAAAGGTTTTTTTTTGTTTTTCTTTTTTTTTTAGATTTAAAGCTTGTAACGTGGGTTCACACACACACAAAAAAAAAAAAAAGCTCAAAGGGGTTCAACAAAAGGTAAAAATTAATTACAAGGTAGGTTGTTTGGCTTATGTAGCTTATAACAAAGAGGGCCTTAATCATGTTCATGCATGCATGTGTCAATGTGACCTCAAAGAGATTCAAGGCATGTTCTAGAGAAACAAATCCAAGAAAGAATATCTCTCATGAAAGGAAATAGTGAGACTGATATGGATGTGTTAGTCTAAAGGCTCAAAATCTCATTGGCTTTTGTCTACCAAATTTAGTCACTACCATCCTCAAAGAAAATAACTAGACTAATTCATTCTCAGTTGGAAGATTACTTGTTCAATCATGTTATGAATATTTCAAGAGCCTAATTTAATCTTGCTCATGACATACACAACCAAAAATCATTAAAAACCACAAAAAAAAAAAAAAAAAATTTTTGGATTTTTTTTCCGGAAACACAACCTAAATCCCCTCTCCCACACTTAGAACTTACATTGTCCCCAATGTAAGGTGAAATTTAAAGAGAAGACACAATTAACCAAAATATAAATGTGAAAATAAAGAGAAAAAGGAACGAACTCCCCTTGGGTTTCCTCCCAAGCAGCGCCTTTATTTATTGTCATTGACTCGACTCAATGCTTTTGTAATTATGGGTCATCCTACACATAGTATTTTGTATCACTCTTGACCTTATCTCTTTGAGCCCAGGACAAACCAGGAGTTAACATGTTAATAACCAAATAGTTTACAATATTCGCATACCAAGGTAATGTCACACTCGCAGCGAGCAATTGCTCATAAGGGAACTTTTCTTGCAAATGAAGTTCATCCTGCACATGCTCTTCTTCTTTCGGTGCACTAAGTTTACTGAAGATGATCACTGGTAACGTTCCTCTATCTCCAAGCAACATGTACTTGAGGTGACTGGAGAGAGGCTTCAAATCTGGAGTGGGAGCTTGCAAAACAGAGGGTAAAGGCCACTCATTAGAAACTGGTAACTCAATATAAGAACGTTACCTGAATGCTATAATTGTGGAATATCATTCAACGCTGCAACAGTTTCTTGCAAATCAGAACTCAAGGCTAACTCCTCATTCTCTTTCTCAAGATGCTTACTAATGGCAACTTCCAATTCATCTTTTCCATCAAGTTCAAAAACTTCCTGTGTAAAAGAATCAGTCACATCAATAAAATAAACTGGCTTATCATCACCGGAATATTTCATGGCATCATAAATGTTAAGCTTAACAATTTCACCATCAAATTCTATGGTAAGTGTGACACTATGAACATCTATTTTAGTCTTGGATGTCTTTAAGAATGGTCTTCCTAACAAAATAGGAGCAGTTTGGTCACCATTTTCCATATCAAGCATATAGAAATCAACGTGGAAAATCAAATCATTAACTTGCATATGAACATCCTCAACTACTCCCTTAGGATAGGCATTAGATCTATCAGCCAATTGAATCACAACACCAGTTTTATTCAAAGGTCCAAGTTTCAAATAAGCATATATTGAATATGGCATGACATTAATCGAAGCTCCTAAATTTGTCATGGCCTTCTCAAATCTGATGTTACCTAACTTACAAGGGATAGTAAACATACATGGATCTTTGCACTTCACAGGGAGTTTTCTTTGAATAATTGTAGAAACATTCTCCCCTACTCTCACCTTATCACATCCTTTAAGTTTCTGTTTCCTTTTAATTGTGCACAGTTCTTTCAGGAATTTAGCATAATGAGGCACTTGTTTAATAGCATCTAAAAGTGGAATATTTACCTCACATCTACAAAAAGTCTCATATAAATCTTTATTTTTCTCATCTTTTCTAGAATCTGCCAAAGCCTGAGGAAAAGGAGGAACTGGTTTATAATCAGAAAGAGGTGGAAACTTACGCTTAGGTACATCATCATCATCTGGAACATTCTTGTCTGCCACGACTTCTTTCTCCTTTTCTTGCTCCAACGATGCAAGGGCTGCCTTTACCGGAATCTCAACTTCTTGACCACTTCTCAAAATGATTGCACTTGCATTTTCTCTTGGATTTACTACTGTTTGAGAGGGTAATTTTCTCGAATTTGTGCCTCTAGCCGATTATTGCGGTTGCCATCTGATCCATCTGATTGTCCAAACTTTGAATACTGGCCTTTGTCTCCTATTGAAATTGCAAATTATTATTGGCAAGAGATTTAACAATATCTTCTAAAGACATACTAGAATTGGAAGTTTGGCCCAATTGTTGTCTAAGGGGATACGACTGCCTATATTGCTGATAGCTTGGGTGATTTTGAGTCGTGGACTGATTAACTTGTGGATTCCCATAGCTAAGGTTGGGATGATCCCTCCATCCCATGTTATATGTGTTCGAATAGGGATCATACTTCCTTTGCGGTTTTCTAGGAAAACCACTTGCCACATTCACTTGCTTAGTGGGCTCCTCTTGAAGAGTTGGACACATATTGGTTGGATGCCCTACTATTGAACAAATTCCACAAGCCTTCACTATTTGCATATTACCTACAACCATTTGATGAACAAGAGAACTTAGACTCACAATTTGTTGTTCAAGGGAGGAAATATTTACCTCATTAACATTCTTAGGAGGAAGGTCAAGCCTAGTGCTAAAATGTTGAGAATTGGCCGCCATATTTGCAATCAAGCTTCTCGCGGCCTCGGGAGTTTTATCCACCAAAGCTCCTCCACTAGCAGCATCAATCATGCTCCTATCAGTGGGTATAAGACCCTCATAGAAATACTGGATAAGAAGTTGCTCGCTAATCTGATGATGGGGACAACTTGCACAAAATTTCTTGAAACGTTCCCAATATTCGTGTAGGGACTCTCCGTTATTCTGCCTTACACCACAAATTTATTTCCAAATGTTGGCCGCCCTTGAAGGAAATATTTCTCCAAAAACAATCTCTTCATCTCACCCCATGTGGTAATACTCTTGGAAGGTAGAAAATAGAGCCAATCCTTGCCGAATCCTTCAAAGAAAATGGAAAGGCTCATAATTTAATTTACTCTTCAGTTACCCCGTGGGTTTCATACTTGTGCATACTACATGACACTCCTTTAGATGCTTATGAGGATCTTCACCTGCAAGACCATGAAAAGTGGGCAAGAGATGTATTAGTTCAGATTTTAATTCAAATGTAGTAGTAGCATCTAAAGTGGGAACATTATGCATAAGGATTGTTGATTCAAATCTGGGGCCGCAAGCTCTTTCAAAGTTCGATTTCCAGCCATGAATTACTCCTCCACTAAATCAGGTTCACTATCAAATGGGAAATCAAGAGCTAGATCGTTCTCTTCAGAATTCCGCCATGTTTCTCTCCTTAACTTGCGCAAATTTCTCTCTATTCCTGGATTGCACTACAAATCACCTTGATTAGAAGATCGAGTTACAGTCATAAACAATCAAGGGAACTCTAATAAAACATGAAAAAAATCAGGAAAAATTTAGAATAACGAAAACAAATAAAATTCTAAAAATCCTAGAAAATAGTGGAATTTGGCTACAAAGTCAGAATTCTGCCAAAACCGTAACAAGAAAAAAACTAACGATTTTTTTTTCAAAAATTTCAAGAACGAAATAATGATCACAAGAAGCACAAAGGTCAACTAGAATCACTCCCTGGCAACGGCGCCAAAATTTGGTGTGCTGTCGCAGGCAACCAAAAATAAAACATATACTCCTAAAAATATATGTAGTAGTGCGAGTAAGGATCGATCCCACGAAGAGTGATTAGTCTACTTTTATGCTCCATGAACAAGGATGGGGGGTTTTGAGTATAACGAAAACACTAAAAAATAAACAACTTAGAAACAATTCAAATTAAAAGAATCACAATCAATCAAGAGAACAAACCTTGGTCTAAGTCAACATCCACCATCGGAATTCCACAACTGATCAACGATGCAAACATATGTCAATACACACTTGAACATTCACTGTTGGAACTATCTTCTTATCTCTCCTTTCGTAGTTAATTAGAAAACAAGTGATCCAATTAACCCTAACTACTAAACAACCCAAGACAAGCGCTAAAGGTTTAATCTTGCAGCAACCTTAAGAATTAGAGAGACCGACGAAGCTAAACAATACAAGCACAAGTGGCTCCATTTAATTTAGTCCAACATTTTTCTCAAGATCTAATAATTTCTGACGCAGCAAATCATCAAATCTCAATTGCTTCACAAGTTAGAGAGATCAAACAATTATGGATTTGACATCAAACCTAGCAGTAGATTGCAACAAGTAATAATCTAGTAGGCCTCTTAGGAATTAAATGAGACAATCATGAACGAAAATTTCAAAAGAACATCAGATACTCAAAACATAAATTGAATGATGAAAATAAATCAAATCTCACAGTTGTATTGATACCGAGGCTTCAGTTTCCTTTGACCAAGTTTGAAAGTTTAGCCACACAGGGCCATGATGAAATCTCAAGAAAAAAACTAGATAAAAGAGAGAGGAAAAGCTGGAGAAGCTAGGCAAGTCCCACGATAGAAAGTTATCTTGCCTCAATCTGAATTATCAAGATAGAAAGTTACATTGCTTCTCATCATTATTTTCAGCAACCTTTCTTGATTTAAATAGGATCCATTACAGATTAAATCTAACGAAGTGGCTCAGCTTCAAAGCTTACTTTCCTCTTTTCTTTCCTTCTGAGAGATAATTACAGAAACCATCGAGTAGCAGTAGATTTTTTTATCTTGACTCGAGTGCTTGATCATAGCAGTGATAGCTAGACACATTGTCTCCTTCTCGGATTTCAGGAATCCTTGCAGCAACTCTCAGACCCAACAACATTGAGTTCAGATTTTTTTTTTGAGAAGATTGACAAACACTCGGTTTGAATTATTATTGTCATCTTACTCAGTTACAACTTATTACTTGGTGTACATCCTCCATATTTATGGTTGGATGTGCTAAAAATTATTTCATGTGTCCTTGTTACACTAAAAGGACCTTTATTATTTCCTTGATATATGCTACTATCTAACAACAATTATAATGTGCTACTAGCTCTTTACCGAGACTGCTACTGTGTCTATTTGATTGAGACATTAATCCTCGGTTGATTACCCTCAGTTAAGTATTGCTTGATGTAATTTTTATAAGGGTTTAGTTTGTTCAATGTTGATTTTTAGGACTCCATGGATTTAGCTCATGGAAAAAAGGAGAGAGACACCCATTGGGAGAAAACAGGGGGAGGAAGAGGTTATGAACTTATGTCCGAACCCTTCCCCTGAAGCACAATTTATAGATTGTTGATTTTCAGGACTCCATGGAGAAAAAGAGGGAGACACTCATCAGGAGAAAACAAGAGGAAGAAAAGGTTATGGACTTAATCCAAACCCTCTCCCATAAGGTATATCTATAGGTATTAAAACTACTAATATTAAGAGTAAGAAGAGACAAGAAATTTAAATTAATTACATTAGTGCCACCCTAATTAAATCATATATTCATACACCCCCTCAAGCTAGGAGGTAATGGCAGTGATCCTAGCTTGAACAAAATAATATAGATGTAGTAATAATTTCCTCCATCACGGTGTCCCAACTCGAGCACCGACTCTCAAAGGTAAAAATGGGTGATAAGTGGGTAATGCATTTACCCAAGCCGTAGAGCTAGTGGGCATTGTTCATCATTATGATTCATATGGGTGTGCAAAAAATAAGTGTGGGGGTGTCTCGATTTGTGGTATGGCTTTGATTGGTGAAATGGAACATGTTTTCATCCTCAATTCATGAGTTTCATTGTTAGAATAATTTTGAAAAAAAAACAAAAATTTTTGTTTAAAAAAAAAAAGTAAAGAGAAAAAGAAAAGAAGAAAGGAAATGATGGAGGGAATGGCTTTTAAAGTTACAAACTGTCTGTGTTCATAATTCCTCCTAAAATTCCAAGAAAGGGGTCTGTTTATACGAGACAGATACAAATTGAAAAAGCTACTAAGTGGAGTGATTGGCTTTACATGTCTTATATATTCGAGCATGGGTTGGTTCATTTTTTCCCGACTAGTTTTCGATGGCTTTTGAGCTACATTCCCAAATATTTCCCACCTCGATCCTAAACCCCGTTACAACCCTTGAAAAGTCCTTATAATTCGTGTTATGCATGTGAACAGAGTGGTGGAGAATGAGAAGATATGCAAGCCTATGGTAGATCATTTCCATTGGAATGAATATGAGTGAAACACATACCCTTCAAATACACGAGAGTTGAGTGTTTATTTCTATGAGGGTCTACTTATTTAGTTTACTCCATCTTTGAATGAAAATGCTTACTAAGTAACTGTAAGTTGTTTAAGAATGTTTGTTCATGATATGTTATGAGTTTTGAAGAGCTTGGTTGTTCTTTGTTGATGGTGTTACAACCATGGTGTTTTTGGGAAAGTGAATTTGATTTTTGTTCAAGGACGAGCAAAAGCTAAATGTGGGGAAATTTGATGAGAATTCAAATGTCATATTTTTCTCCCTTAACGCTTAGGGCTTTTATAATTATTTGGTGCCTAAATGTACTCATTATTATTATATTTTGATTTTGGATGCAAATGGAAGCATTAAATGCAAAACGAAGTTAATTGGGCGATTCTAGGCAGTTTCAACATTACTTCGTAATATAGGCATAACTTTCTCATCCAGCACTGATCGAAATGATTCAAGATGATATGGAACGCCAAGAAAATTTCTACAACTTTATGTTTTTAAGATATTGACTGTATCTTGGTCAAAATCTATCATGAAGTCGTGGCACGTGAGCTGTCAAGTCTTGGAACGGGACAAAAGGTGGGAGGGGGGGGGGGGGGGGGGGGGGGGGGGGGAGGGGAAGTTGAATGGAAAGAGGAAAAACCCTAAACCTTAAGGGACTAAGAAGAGAAGGAAGCACAAGGAGA